>NC_077233.1:96428736-96481310 GCF_027887165.1 Monodelphis domestica
AGGGAAAAAAAGAAACAAAATCTTTGTAACAAATATGGATAGTCAAGCAAAATAAATTTCCTCATTGGCTGTGTACAAAAATAGAGATCTCATTCTGAATCCTGAGTCCATGATCTCCCTGACAAGAGGTGGAAACACACTTCATCATGTTTCCTGGAGTCCTGAATGGTCCAGAAGTCCCTAGAGTCCTGGATGGTCATTGCACTGATCAGAGTTCTTAAAGCTTTCCAAGCTGATCGCTTTCACGGTATTATTATTTAAATTCAAGCATAGGGATTTACATTTGCCTTTATTAAATATCATCTTATGGGATTTGGCCTGCAGTCCTAGGCTTTTGAGGACTTTCTGAATGTTAACTCCCTTTTCTGATCTATTAGGTGTAGCCCTTTGAGCTCAGTGCCATCTATAAATCGTAGAAACAAGCTACCTATGCCATAAATGCAGTGATGAAAATTTTGAACTGGGGAAACATTTTTGAATAATTAGATAAATGATACTAAAGTCTTGATATCACCCAGAGACCCTGTGGTCAGACTGGGCCAGTACTAAAAGGAGGTTGTTAACAGAAGGAAAAGACCCGTTTGCACCAAAACACCCTGGAAGCATTATTATGATTACAAAAAAAAAGCTGGAAACAAAATATATGCCCAACAAATGGCGAATAGCCAGAGAAATTATTATAGATAAAAATTGCTTCACAGGGGAAGCAGGGTGGCACAGTGGAAAGAGTGCTAAGGTCAGAGTTGGAAAGATCTGACTTCAAATCCAGTCTCAGACACCTACTGGGTAAGTTACTTAACCATGTTTGCCTCAATTTCTTCATCTGTAAAATGAGCTGGAGAAGGAAATGACAAGCCAATCCAGCATGTTTGCCAAGAAAGCCCCAAATGGGGTCACAAAGAGTTGAATACTCTGAAAATGACACCAGAACAAAAATTTCACAACTGTGAAGAATGCAGAGAAACATGAGACAACCTATACAGAGTGATGGTCACTCTCATACCTTTTTAGTTGATATATTTTGTTTTTACATTATTTCGTCTATAAAATATACTTCTCCCCACCCGGAGAGCCATCCCTTATAGGAATACATTGAAAGTGAAGAGAAAAAAGCAGTTCATCAAAACTAATCAACCCATCAGTCAGCTCTGACAGCATACACAATGTTCTGCAGCCATAGTTCCTCAAGTCTGCAAAAAAAGAAAGGTGCATTTTCAGATGTCTTTTTCATTATCAAGCTTGGCCATTGTAATTAAACAATATTCAGCTTGGCTTTTTTGGTTATTCCCACTTAGATTGTTGGAGTCCCTGTGCATATTGTTATCTTGGCTCTGCTTACTTCACTTTGTATCAGTATGTACAAGTCTTCTTAAGGTGTGATAATCCATTACATTCGCGTGCCACAATTTGGGTAACCATTCCCCAGTTGGTGGGCATCAGCTTGGTTTCCAGTTCTCGGTTACTACAAAAAAGTGCCGCTCTAAATACTTGGACATCCGGTAGACCTTTCTTCCTACCTTGGACCTGCATGGGGGATATTACTGGCGGGGGGAGGGTCTCGGCACGAAAGGGCAGGGACATTTTTATTACTTTCTCAGTCTAGCTCCAAATTGCTTTGATGATGTTTGAATCAATTCACAATTCTGTCAAAAGTCTATTTGTGTGCATGTCTTTTCACAACCCCTCTAACATTGCCTAACTGGACAATAGTTGAATGCTTATTACTTCCATCTTTTATTATATTTGCCAATTTGCTGAGTGTAAATTGGAAACTCATGGTTGTTTTGACTTGTATTTCTCTTATTACTGGCAATTTGGCACAATCTTTCATAGATTAATAGTCGGGAATTTGTCTTTTAAGAATTCTTTGTCCGTTTGCTTTATCCATTGGGAAATGACCCTGGGTTCTCTGTGTCCCAGGTGGAGGCCCCCAGAGCTTCCTGAGCCCATGGGCATCCCTCCTACTAGCAGGCCAGGCATCTCTGGACTGGAACGCCCTCCCTCAGCCCACCTGGGGCCCAGTGACTCACATCTGGAAGCAGTGGGCCGCCGTGAGCACCCACTGGGAGTCAATGAGGGTGCCCCCACACAGGTGGCGCTTCCCGTACTGGATGCTCACTTGCCAAGGCCACTTCCCCTCCCAGGAGCTCTCATTGTTTGGGGGTCTCTCGTTCAGTCTGCGCATCCCACACACTGTGGAGAGGGACACAAGACAGGGGAGGGGGCAAGGATGTCAGCAGGCCCCTCCCAGCTGGGGGTCCTCCATGCCCGCTCCCCAGGATGCTCTTGGTCTGGTGAGAGTGGCTTTGAGCCTCGGCTCTCCCTTCTTCTTCATCTCTTTTTTAAGATATGAAAATCGTCCGCTGCACTGGATTCTTAGTTCCAATAACTCAGAGCATTTCCCCCACAATTTCAGGACCGCAGTACGGTCTTAGGTCACCTACAACCAGCAACATACTGTGATTACAAAGCCAGGACTGGCAGCCAGAGCTGCGGCCCATCGTGGCCCTCACCACAGCTTGTTTCCCAGGGGGCTGTGAGGAGGGATGCTTTGTAGGGCGCCATAAAGCATGTTGGAGGAGATCTCCATCCTGAGGGAGCCACACGCAACAAGAAAGGAAGCCCAGAAAAGCCCGCTCTCGCCCCAGAGGCAGCGGCCACAGCCCCGGACCCCTCAGCTCCCTGGCCGCTCCGGGGCCACCTGGCCCAGGCCCGCCCCAGCCCCTCGCCAGTCTGAGTCCGAGGAAAGGGGAAGGAAGGGGCCTCTGGGTCCCAGTTCCTCGGGGACTCGGATCCTTCCATTCCCTTACAAATACGGCTTGGGACGAGAGTCCTGCCCTGGACTCCTGTCTCTGCCTCTGCCCCTGTTGCCCACAGAACAGTCACTCCCTGCTTCTCTAGACGTGCTCAGAAGCCTAGCCATGACGACATGAACTCCCTTCTTTATAGCAATGACAAGTTCACACACTGATTTCTTCTCAACAATCTCGGGAGTTAAGTAAGGAAAGTATTATTATGCCCATTTTGCAGAGTTGGAAACCAAGGTGAGAGGGCTTGTCCATCGTCACAGAGTAGAGTGTGGATTTGAACTCAAGTCTCTCCTGACTTAAAGTCCATTAGGCACAGCAGGCTTGTCTGACTCCTGGGCCCTCTGGACTCTCAGGGAGCCTCATTCCCAG
Organism: Monodelphis domestica; assembly: GCF_027887165.1. Taxonomy (NCBI): domain Eukaryota; kingdom Metazoa; phylum Chordata; class Mammalia; order Didelphimorphia; family Didelphidae; genus Monodelphis; species Monodelphis domestica. Next base: position 96,431,916 of record NC_077233.1, read on the forward strand.
ACCCTGAAGAGGGATCCTGGAAGGGAGACGGGTCCTTACCTTGATTAAGGTGGTCATTTTCATGGGATCTTGCTGGGAGAGCACACGGGAAGATAGGGAGAAAAGAAGAGAACAATAATATTAAGGGGACTCAGTATGTATATGACTTGGTAGTCAGGCACACAGCTAGTCGGGGATGGAGAAAAGGAGCTGGGGTTGAAAGGAATGAAGTCTGGAGGAGGATCAACAGACTGAAGGAGAGACAAGGTAACAGGAAGGAGTAAGACAAGTGAGATGGGCCACATAATAATGAAGAGTTTAAAAAAAGGAAGGAAGAATAAAATAACTGGAAATTATAGGAGGGAGAGAAGGACATCATTGAGGAGATAACAGGATGGATGAGATTATGGGAGAAAAACTGGAAGGAGGAAAGAACACAGGAAAGAGATCGAAAGAGGATGAGAAGGAGGTGAAATAACTAAGAGAGGGTGAGATAACATCCTGGAGGGGTAAAATAAAAGAAGGAAATGAAACAGCAGGAAGGGAATAAATGGAGAGGGCAGGAGACAAGAGGAAAGGGTGAAATCAGTGAAGAGAACAGGGAGAGAGAACAGAGAGTGAGACAGAAGGAAGAGGTGAGAGAACAGACTGGGAATAACGAGGGCTTGAAATCATCTGAAGGCTGATTCTAAAAAGATAGCAGGAGGAGGTGAGGTTCTTTAAGAGAGCAGGAAAGATAGAAATAACCTAGAGGGAATGAGACAAGGGGAAGGGAGTGCAGACGGGGAGAGGGTGGAGGAGCCCATGGAATCACTGAGGAAGTGAGATCATAGGGATAATATAACCAAAGGGTGTGAACAGTGAAGAAGTGACACTGGAAGTGGTTTAGAGAGGCAGAGAGAGGAAGGATGGAGATAACTGGGAAAGGAAGAGATAATAGGAATGGAGGAAGATTGTGGGAAGAAGACATAGAGAAGTTTGTGGCATAATGGAAGGGGCTGAGATTGGAGGAGGATGAAGAAGGGGAGGGAGAGAGGAAAAGGAGAGAGGAAGGGGGAAGAAGAGGAGAAAGAGAAGGAAGAAGAGGAAGGGGAGGTGGAAGAAGAGGAGGAAGAGAAGGAAGAAGAGGAAGGGGAGGTGGAAGAAGAGGAGAAAGAGAAGGAAGAAGAGGAAGGGGAGGTGGAAGAAGAGGAGGAAGAGAAGGAAGAAGAGGAAGGGGAGGTGGAAGAAGAGGAGAAAGAGAAGGAAGAAGAGGAAGGGGAGGTGGAAGAAGAGGAGGAAGATGAGAGGAAAAGAAGGAAGAAGAGGAAGGGGATGAGGGAAATGAGGGATGGCACTAGGGAAGGGTAAGGGAGGGGGAAGCTAGAAGATGGGCAATGGCTTTGGGGACAAAGGGGCAGGGTGGCCCCCTTCCATCCCTGGCCCAACCCTGGGTGGGGGAGAGCTCTCACTGGGAAGCAGCACCACCAACAGCAGCAGTAGAGGGGTGCTGTTCCAGCCGCCCACTCTCAGGCGCCTCTTGGCCTGGGGGGGCTGGGCCGAGCCTGGGGGAGTTTCCAGGGTCCCCGGTTCCTCCCCAACGAGGCTGGCCCGCAGATCCACCCCAGTGGTGGCTTGGTCCATGGGCCCAGGAGCTATAATGGCAGGCAGCCTCCCTCTAGCAGTGCTTTGGGGCAGGTGGCCACAGAGCCAGCCGGGGACAAAAAGGGAGCAGGCGTCTGCAGCAGCCCCTAGTGCCGGGGAGGACCCAGGGCAGGTTCCAGGAGGCCAGGCTCCTGGGCGCCTGCAGCACCCCCTAGTGCCGGGGAGGACCCAGGCAAGGGGCTGGGCTGAGTTCCCTTTCCCCTTCTCCTCCATGCCCGTGCCCAGGAGCTGGGCAGAACCTTAGAACACTGGCACCGACGGTCAGAACCGGGAAGACTCTCGGAACATGGAACACAGAACGTTCCTGCTGGAGGGGGACCGCAGGACGTGGAATGTCCTGGCGGCACAGGGTGTCAATGCCGCCAAGGACGTCGGGACGCAAAGGCTGACTGTGCAAGACCCCGAAGCTTAGACCCCCAGTACGGCAGTTACGGCGGCTTCGGCGGCTTCGGCGGAGGCCGGCCCAGAGAGAGCCGGATCGTGCAGACCATATTCACAAGTATCAAATCGAGGAGATCCGACTGAAAGAAGTTTGTCCGAAGAAGACGTGGGGCTTCCCAAAGCCCTGCAAAAAGAGGACGAGTCAAGGCAGCCCTAGCGTGGCGGCAGCGGCGGTGGTGGTGCAGGTGTTCACTTGGGTCTGACTCTTCACGACCCTATTTGGGATTTTCTTGGCAAAGATACTGGAGTGGTTTTGCCACTCACTTCCTTCTCCAGCTCATTTTACCCATGAGGAAACTGAGGCAAACAGGGTTAAATGACTTGCCCAGGGTCACACAGCCAGTGTGTGAGACCGAATTGCTCCATCCATTGGGCCATCTCGTTTCCCCAAGGTACCGTTAGAGTATGAAAAGAGGCACAGCAAACTGGAAGGGCCTCCAGGAACTGAAACGGAGTGAAATAAGCAGAACCAGAACATTGTACACAGGAACTGAAATATGGTGGGACGATCCTAGGTAACCAAGTTTGCTACTTCCAGCAATCCAGGACAATCCTGAGGGATTTTGGAAAAGAAGGCTATCCACCTCCAGAGAGAGTACTGTGGGAGCAGGAATGTGGGTGAAAGCACAGGATTCATCACGTGTTTATTGGGGGGGGGTGATTTTTAAAAAATATTTATTTATTTCTAAATATTTTTCCAGGGTTACATGATTCAGGGTCTCCCCCTCCCTCCTCCTGGAGCAGACAGGCAGTTCCTCTGGGTTGTACATGTCTTATCACTCAAAACATATGCTATTCTTGGGAATATGATTTGGGGGTTGGTTTTAGATTATTTTCACGTATAGAAATGAATGATATGGAAATGTTTTGCGTGTTAATACATGTATAACCCAGACTGAATTGCTTGTCAAATCCTGGAGGGGAGAGGGAAGAAGGGAGGGAGACAACATGGATCGTGTGGCTTTGGAAAGCTTCTGTGGAAATTTATTATTGGAATAAAATTAAAAATTATTTAAAATTTCTAAAAATAGGCACAGGGTGCAGAATGAAGGAGGTGGTCTAGTCCTTCCCCCTGCAGCCTGGCCGAGACCTGTGTGGTACTCTAGGAGCCTAGAACAGAGGGAGAAGCTTCTGCAGAGGGGGAAGAGAAGGAGGAAGAGGAGGAAGAACAGGAGGGGGAGGGGGGGAGGGGGAGGAGAAGGAGGAGGAAGAAGAGGAGGAGGAGGAGGAAGAGGAGGAGGAAGAGGAGGAAGAACAAGAGGGGGAGGAGGTAGGGGGAGGAGAAGGAGGAGGAAGAAGAGGAGGAGGAGGAGGAAGAGGAGGAGGGGAGAGGAGGAGGGGGAGAGAGGGGAGGGGGAGGAGGAGGAGGGGTCTCCTGTTCCTAAAGAGTGGGGCTACCTGCTAGCTGCCTTCCAGTGTTTGAAAGCTGTCCCATGGATGGGGGTTAGCCCTGTTCTGGCTGACATGAGAAGACCCAACTAGGAAAATGGGCAAAGGATAAAGACAGGCCGACTTTGGGCAATGGAAGGAAAAATTTCAAAGCAGTGAGGGCAATGAAAACACGGAAGGGGCTGTGAGTTCCCCCACATTCCTTCGTGTCTTTAAGCAAAAGATGAATGGCTACCCCTTGAGAAGGTCTTGTTCAGGGACAGGCCTCAAAGGCCCCGGACACTTCTGAGGCTCTGCAGCTCTCTCTGGAAGGGATGATGGATGGCAAAGAGCAGAGCATCTGAGCGGAGGGCCTGGCGCTCAGGGCCCAGAACGTCCATCCCTCACCAGTTGGGTGACTTTGAGTTCCATTTTAGGACTTTAGACCTAATTTCCTTAGGTGAAAAGTGGGGATAACCATACTGCAAGAGCCACACCACAGGGTGAGACTTGCCACAGGGGAAAAACCTCAAAGTGTTGGAGACTTCGCATTCCTCACTTTAAGAAAGTAGTGTCTAGCCCAGCGTGGTGCCTGCTTTTAATCCCAGGGCAGCTGAGGCTGGAGGATCTCGTGAGCACAGAAGTTCTGACCTAAAGTGAGTCAAAGATAATTGGGTGCTCAGCAGTAAAGTAGTGAGAAGCTAAGGGTCACCAGAGGGGGCGGGAGGAGGATTGAAGCAGCCAAGGTCAGAAACAGAGCAAGTCAAAGTTCCTGGGCTGATCAGTGGTGAGAAGGCCTATGGATAGCTGTGCAAAATGTAGGGAGATAGGAAGGAAGGAAGGAAGGAAGGAAGGAAGGAAGGAAGGAAGGAAGGAAGGAAGGAAGGAAGGAAGGAAGGAAGGAAGGAAGGAAGGAAGGAAGGGAGGAAGGGAGGAAGGGAGGAAGGGAGGAAGGGAGAAAAAGAAAGAAAGAAAGAAAGAAAGAAAGAAAGAAAGAAAGAAAGAAAGAAAGAAAGAAAGAAAGAAAGAAAGAAAGAAAGAAAGAAAGAAAGAAAGAAAGAAAGAAAGAAGAAAGAGAGAAAGAGAGAGAGAGAGAGAGAGGAAGGAAGGAAGGAAGGAAGGGAGGAAGGGAGGAAAAAGAAAGAAAGAAAGAAAGAAAGAAGAAAGAAAGAAAGAAAGAAAGAAAGAAAGAAAGAAAGAAAGAAAGAAAGAAAGAAAGAAAGAAGAAAGAAGAAAGAAGAAGAAGAAAAAGAAAGAAAGAAGAAAGAAAGAAAGAAAGAAAGAAAGAAAGAAAGAAAGAAAGAAGAAGAAAAGAAAGAAAGAAAGAAAGAAAGAAAGAAAGAAAGAAGAAAGAAAGAAAGAAAGAAAGAAAGAAAGAAAGAAAGAAAGAAAGAAAGAAAGAAAGAAAGAAAGAAGAAAGAAAGAAAGAGAAAGAAAGAAAGAAAGAAAGAAAGACAAGAAAGAAAGAAAGAAAGAAGAAAGGAGGGAGGGAGGGAGGGAGGGAGGGAGGGAGGGAGGGAGGAAGGAAGGAAGGAAGGAAGGAAGGAAGGAAGGAAGGAAGGAAGGAAGGAAGGAAGGAAGGAAGGAAGGAAGGAAGGAAGGAAGGAAGGAAGGAAGGAAGGAAGGAAGGAAGGAAGGAAGGAAGGAATGGAGGGAGAGAATGGAGGGAGAGAATGGAGGGAGGGAAGGAGAGGTCCCAGCTTTCTAGATTAAAGGACATCATGGCTGGAAGGAATCTAACCATGTAAAAGCAGAGACACTGATACCTGGGAGAGACATTTGAACCTGCAGAGAGGTGCTAATCTGCCCCACATCTAGAAAGTCTAGGTCAGTGATCTACCCTATTTTAGTGGATGAGAATTTCTCCTGGAAGTAGTAGATCATGTCATAGGGTTAGAGACAGAAGGGACTGTGTGGTCAGACTCTTTTATCTCACAAATTGAGGGAAGTGACTTGCCCAAGACCACCCAGCCAGCAAGTGTCTGAGGATGAAGTCACATTTGGGTCCCCTGTGCCACAGAGACGTCCAGAAAGGCAGAGGAGGACATGTGGAAGTGAAGAAACTTGTCCCAGGTTCACAATAAATAGTAACATCAGGATTTGAACTCAGGCCCATCCACTCCAACTCCATCACTCTTAGAGATCCCTAGCCCAGGTCAGTCTTCATTCAGAAATGCCTGGACTCCCACTGCAGAACAGAGCCACGGGCTCTCCACTGAAATCCCCCAAGCCCCCTGTAGTCCCCCTCAAAAAGAGCTGGAGGAGGGACTCCGGAGGGGTGGGAAAAGGAGCCTCCCTCCAGCCACCAAGCAGCCCGCCTTTCCAGCCCAGCAGGGGGCCATGGGGGGCTTAAAAAGAAAGCAGGACACCCAAAAATGTGATGACTTGTCAAGAACGCAGCAAGGAAGGTGTTTAAGACATGCATTTCCCCTGAGTGAGGACGTGGGGCCAGCAGCCTGGAGCGTAGGTGATTATGTACAAATTTATGGCTGGTCTCCCCCTGCCCCTTCCCCCACCTCCCCAGCTTTCCCAGGGTGTTTAGAGGGCTGGGGCTAAGAGGAAACTCCCCACACCAGGAAAGGCTTATAAACTCCCTGCCTGGCTCTGAGCCAGAGCTGTTAAGAGCCTTCCTGCCCTTCTGGGGGCCCTTGCTGGGCTGGCTCCCTGGGAGGTGGGATGGACTCTGATCCAGGGCAGGGGGGCTGGCTGTCATCCACTCTGCTCAAGCTGGCAGCACCCCGAGAAGACTCAGGGACCAGCCTGTCTTTGCCCCTGCCGCCCAGTGCCCTCCTCGTCTCCTGGGCTGCCCCCTGAGCCTCCCGTGCCTAGACCTGGGTTGCTGGTGCTTCCTGCCTCCAGGTGACCCTAACAGGGTGCCGGGGAGGAGAAAGCCCTGCCTTGCAGTCCAGAAACCTGGATTTCACATCCTGGCTGCTCTTAGGAGGTCTCCATTGTCTCCTCTGTAAAATAGAGACCCGAGCCCAGAGGCACCTCCCTTCCTTTCCCCAGCCCACCCTGACCTTTCCTTTGTGGGCCCTGTTCTCCCTGTCTCCCCGGGCTGAAGGGAGCTCTGGCCTGCTCCATGGAGCTCCTCCTCTGACCCTATGGCTCACCATATTGATGCTGGATTGAATTAGGGCACTCAGTCAATATGGCTCACTTTAGCTCAAAATTTCTAAAATCAAGGGATCCTCTAGCTTCAAGCAGCCTTGGTAACTGGGATCTAAGCCAAGCATCACCATTCCAGAGCCCAGAGCCTTCTTTCTTTCCCTTCCTTCCTTCCTTCCTTCCTTCCTTCCTTCCTTCCTTCCTTCCTTCCTTCCTTCCTTCCTTCCTTCCTTCCTTCTTCTTCTTTCTTTCTTTCTTTCTTTTTCTTTCTTTCTTTCTTTCTTTCTTTCTTTCTTTCTTTCTTTCTTTCTTTCTTTCTTTCTTTCTTTCTTTCTTTCTTTTCTTTTTCCTTTTTCTTTCTTTTTCTTTTTTCCTCTTCTTTCTTTCTTTCTTTCTTTCTTTCTTTCTTTCTTTCTTTCTTTCTTTCTTTCTTTCTTTCTTTCTTTCTTTCTTCCTTCCTTCCTTCCTTCCTTTCTTTTCTCTACTCTATTTCTGTCTTCCTTTCTTCTTTCTCTTTCTTTCCCTCTTTTTTCTTTCCTTCTTTCTTTCTCTTTCTCTCTTTCTTTAATCCTCCTTTCTTTCCTTCATTATATTTTTCTCTTCCTTCTTTCCTCTTGCTTTTTCTTTATTTTCTTCTTTCCTTTCTTTCCTTCATTCCTTCCTTCTTTTTCCCCTTCCTTCCTCTTTCTTTCCTTCTTTTTCTTCCACCTTTCCTTTCTTCCTTCTTATCTTTCTTTTCTTTCTTTACTTCTTTCCTTCATTCTTTATTTCACTTTTCTTTGTTCCTTCCTTCCTTCCTTCCTTCCTTCCTTCCTTCCTTCCTTCCTTCCTTCCTTCCTTCCTTCCTTCCTTCCTTCCTTCCTTTCCTTCTCTCTCTCTCTCTCTCTGTCTCTCTCTCTCTCTCTCTCTGTCTCTTTCTCTCTCTCTCTCTCTTAAAACCTTTACCTTTTGTCATAGAATCAAAGCTGTATATTGTTCCAAGGCAGAAGAGTAGTAAGAAGTAGTAAGAGCTAGGCTAGGCTAAGTGACTTGTCCAGGGCCATACAAATAGGAAATATCTGAGAACAGATTAAAACAGGGCCTACTGTCTCTAGGTCTGGCTCTCAATCCATTGAGCCACCTAGCTAATCTCCCTAAGCAGACTTTTAACACTATTTGAAACATTTCTGACAACTAAATATGACAATTAGTAGATCGAAGTCCTGTCAGGAAGGATGTGATCAACCTTCTGTTTGGTCTATAGTCATTCAGTCCTGTCTTCCTGACCCCACTTGGGATTTTCTTAGCAAAGATACTAGAGTGGTTTGCCATTTCCTTCTTTAGATCATTTTTATAGATAAGGAAACTGAGGCAGAGTTAAGTGAATTGCCCAAGGTGACACAGCTAGTAAGTACTTGAGGCTGGATTTGAACTCAGAAGATGAGTCTTCCTGACTCCTGGCTGAAGTACTCTATCCACTGTGTCACCTATGTGGCAGCTTCCTCAGACTATCTTTTCAAACATTTATTTTTTAGAATATTGGCTAGCAGGCATCCCAAATAGTGGTAGCATCCAGTTCTAGTTTGGAAGAGCTGAGCTGAGTAGAGATGCAACAGATGCATACACTTGGTTTTAGGACCACATCAGCAAACACTTAAGTATTTGGAGGACCCAGTCATTTTGAAGTGTAGAGTGAACAGGAGAACAATTTATACAGTGACAATAGGATAAAGTAAAGCATCAACTCTCTAAAAGACTTAAAAACTCCAGTCAAGGTAGAGATCAGCTGTGACTACAGTGAAAGTTAGTGAGGCATCTCTCCTCAAGAGGAATAGTGTGCCTGGTGCAGAGTGACCCAGATTCTGTCCCATCTGTTTATGGATTTATTTTGTCCTATCTCGGACATTAGGTGGTGCAGTGGTTAGAGTGCTAGGTTTGGAGTCAACAAGACATCTTCCTGAGTTCAAGTCCAGGCTCAGACACTTATTACCTGTGTGGCCTTGGGCAAGTCATTTCACCCTGTTTGCCTTGGTTTCCTCATCTGTATAATGAGCTAGAGAAGGAAATGGCAAAACCACTCGAACTTTGCCAAGAAACCCCAAAAGGGATCATGAAGAGTTGGACAAGACTGAAAATGGCTCAATAACAACTTTGCTTTATTTCAAGAGAGGATACTACGGTGGATAAAACACATTGGGAAATAACAGAAATGGTTAACAAAATACTTATTTTAGAAGGCAAGAAAATCCAGTCACCTGCTAAAGTTACCAAATATCTGGTCTCTCGGGATTTTTTAGTGGTATTCACTACCTACCAAGTAAAAAATGTTCTAAAGATCTAGCAACTAAGATCTAAGATCTTAGATCTAAAGATCTAAGATCACAGAGCATGCTTCATAAACCATCTTCATATACATACTCTCTGACCATCTTACCCTCTGTCCTGTAGCCACCTTATTTCTCCCATCTGGACCAGTGCCTCCAGATCAAACTGCCAGAAAATTGCCCTCGAGACCTGGGGGAGTTAACCCAGCCAGTTCTGGAACTCTCATCTTAGGACAAGTTGTCTTATTTGATGAATGAATAAGCAGAAGCTTGTCTAGTCCAGACCTAGGTTAAAATCCCACCCCAGATTCTTATTAATTACTGTGTGACCCTGGTCAAGAAATTTCACATCTCTTGGACTCAGTTTCCTCAACTGTAAAATGAGGAAGTTGAAATCATCACCTCTAAGGTTCTTTCTAGCTCTAGACCCTCTCGACTGGGTGTTTCCATTCTGGCTATAACAATGATTAGGGTTTAATGTTCCATCTTAAAAAAAAAAAAAGCACTGTGACTTGGGGCAGCACAATGAATAAAGCACTAGGTCTGAGAGAAGAGGTTCAAATCTAGTCTCAGATACTTCTTCCTAGCTGTGTGACCCTGAACAAGTCACTTAACCCCAATTGCCTAGCCCTTGCTGCTCTACTATCTTTTAGAATTGATACTAAGACAGAAAGGAAGTGATAATAATAATAATAATAATAATAATAATAATAATAATAATAATAATAATAATAATAACCTTGACTTGATCCTATCATCCCTCTGGCTACTGTTTTCTACTTCTCCTCTATTACAACCAAACTCCTAGAAAAAGCAATCCTCACTCTTCCCACTCACTCCTAGCAATCCAGCTTCTACTCCCTCCCAGGTCACTCAAGATCCCTTGATTTGCCAAAGGCAACATCCTTTTCTCAGTCTCCATCCTTCTTGACCTTTCCACCACATTTGAGACTGCAGACCAATCCCACTCCCTGCCCTTTCCTGCATACTTCCTTAGGGACACTTCTCTCTCTTGGTTGCCCTCCCACACAGTCTCCTTTGCAGAATTATCTTCTGTAGAACAAGCCCTAACTGTGGGTGTCCCACAAATATTCATCTTGAGCCCTCTCCTCTTTCCCTTTTCATGCCATCTTGGTGATCTCATCACCTCCCATCAGTTCAATTAGCAGCTCCATGCAGATGACTCCCAGGTCTCTGTATCCAGATTTATTCTCTATGGTCTAACAGAATGGAAGCTCCAATTTGAAATGACCAACAACCTATTAGATGTCTCCAACTACATGTTCCGTAACCTCTAGTAGACTCAGCATGTCCAAAATAAGCCATTGTCTTTCCTGGTTCTTCCTCCAAACCTCTCTGGTTCTGTGAAAGCCATCACCTTCCTTCTGGTCACCCGATTTCGTTAGTCATTGGAAAAGGGTTTCCTTTATGACATGAGCATATCAGATATTCTTCTGCAATCCTGAGTAGATGCTGTTTGGTTGGATTGAAAAGAAAATAGCATACTTTTGAACCGGTAGAACCTGAATTCATCAGAGAAGGAGATGGTAATCCGACTTTTTAACAATATTTTTTTTGCCAGTTTAAAAAAGTTTCTGATTTTATTTGGAGGAACAAAAGATCTAGAATATTGAGGAAAATAATGGAGAAATGTTGGAATGAAGAGGAAAAGCACTTTCAGATCACAAACTATATCATAAAGCAGCAAACATCCATGTTTGTTACTGATTTAAAAACAGGAATGGAATAGATATTGGGAAATGAAGATAGAGTAAAACCAAAAGATAGAAAATTTTTTTAAATTTCCTTTACTCAACATTTTATTAAGTCTGCTCTGTAAGTCTATTGTGTATCTACTTTGTGCTCAAGGAGATTCAAGAATGAATCATTCTATGTAGAAAAATAATTTGGGAATTGAAAAAATTAAAGAAAAAAACACCTACCTCATTTTTTCTGCTAGTTTGAGGAATATAAACACTGACTTAGCTGTATATCAGTATATTTTTTTCTCATGTTGGCCTGCCAACGTCTAATTATTTTCTTCTTTTAACAAACACATTTTCCATTTATCACTAAAATAAGTCAGATTTTAAAATTCAAATGTTTGCTTCCTTGACACAAAAGTATGCTTCTTTTGTTAAAAAGGAAACTTGTTTGTTGATGAAGAGATGTGGCCAGAATAAATAAGTTTATTTTAGTAACTTAAAACCATTGAAATGCCCATGGCTTCTTCGTGATGATTGTGTTCCTGTCCAAATTATGTTGACAAAAATATCCCTCAGATAATCATGAATAATCTGTTGGCCTGGAAATGTTTCACTGACAAATGAATTGACAAATGCCAGTTTCAGTTAGGGTCAAAAGATCCTAGAATTAGGGCTGAAAGGGACCTTAGCTATCACTTCCAGATCAAGTAAGAAGAAGATAATGATCATAGCTAATATTTTTATAATGCTTTAAGGTTTGCAAAGCTCCTTTCAAGTATGATCTTATGTATACTCACAACAACCCTGGAAGGTTGGGGTTATTATTATCCCCAATTTACAGATGAGGAAACTGAGGCAGACAATTGTTAAGTGACTTTCCCAGGGTCATACAGCTAGTATTTGTCTGAGGTTGGATTTGAACTCAAGCCTTCTTGAGTAAACATCCATCACTCTATTCAACGTGCCATCTAACACTCCTTGACTAGAATTGGAATACAAAGCTACCTAGTTCAAAATTGATAAGAATTTATCTAATACATCCTATATTAAAGGCACCATTCTTGGTGATGGGGATACCAAGAACAAATGATGGTGCTCCTGCCTTGCTCTCTGGTTGACATTCTCTTGGAGGGCTCCCGCCAGTGGTATGCTGTGGACTCTCACTGACTTTTTTTTTTAACTCTTACCTTCCATCTTAGAATTAATAGTATTGGTAACAAGGCAGAAGGGTGGTAAGGGCTAGGCAGTGGGGGTTAAGTGACTTGCTCAGGGTCACACAGCTAGAAAGTGTCTGAGGCTAGAAAGAGCCACATCTAGAAATAGGAGGTCTTGGGTTCCCAGCTGTGTGACCTTGGACAAGTCATTTAACCCCCATTGTCCATCCCTTACTGCTCTTTTGCCTTGGAACTGATACTTAGCATTGGTCTTAAGACATAAAGTTATGCGTTTTTTAAAATATATCATGCATCCTTCTTTTTTTTCCTTTCAGAGAGCAAGTTGTTAAACACTCACCAACACACTTCCAGGATCTATTCCCCGAGAAGTATATACAGGATTATTGGAGGAAATCTAGAATACAAACAGCTAGAGACATGAGAATGGTTTTCCCCTAGGAAGCAGCATTTTAGCAGAGGCTTGAAAGAAAACCAGGGATTTTAAGAGAGAGAAAGTAGTGTTTTCTGGGGGTGAACAAAGGAGTGGCAGAAAGAAATGAAGCTCCAAGAAGAGGCCAGTTTGGCTACAATATGGAAGGAGAGTCGTGTGAAGGAGAGTAGTATGCTATAGCCCTGGGATAGGAGGCCAGGGCAAGACTGGGAAGAGCTTGAAATTCCAAGGTACAGAGTCGTACTATTTCCTTAGAGGCAATAAGGAGTCACTGGAGATTCTTGAGCAAGATGGTGCCCCCACCATGGGCTTTAGGAAGATGGCTTTGGCAGTGTGTGGAAGAGGGATGGGAGAAGGGCATCAGAAAGCCAGGCTGCTGGTCCAGGGGAGGGGAAACAAACCCTTGACCTAAGACAGTGGCCAAGTTAGTGGAAGAAGAGATTGGAAGAAGAAGGGATAAAAGATTGACTGAGGAAGAATCGACAGGAGGAGGCAGCTAGGGAGGGAAAGGGAAAATCAAGGAGCAATTTAAAATTATACAAGAAAAATTTTTGTTGCTGTTTGATCATTGAGTCATGTCCAATTTTTTGTTGCTGTTTGATCATTGAATCATGTCCAGTTCTTTGTGGCCCTCTGGATCAGAGTATACCAGACCTTTCTATCCTCCACCTTCTCCTGAAAGCTGTCCAATCTCATGTTCATGGCCTCCATGACACTGTCTATCCAGCTCATCCTCTACCACCATCTTCCCCCTTTGCCTTCAGTCTTTCCCAACATCAGAATCTTTTCCAGGGAGTCTCCTTCGGTGGCCAAAGTATTTAAGCTTCAGCTTTAGAATTTGACCTTCCAATGAATAGTTGCTTTCATTTCTTTAAGTATTGACTGATCTGATCTCCTTGTTGCCCAAAGGACTCTCAAAAGTCTTCTCCAACACCACGATGCTTCAAAGCACAGTCTATGGTACCCAGCTTTCCTTACAATCCGACTCTCACAGTACATTGCTACTAGAAAACCCATAGGCTTGACTCTAGGGACCTTTGTTGGCAAGGTGATGTCTCTGCTTTTTAGTATGATGTCCAGATTTGTCAGAGCTTTCCTTCCAAGGAACACGCATCTTTTATTTTCGTGGTTATAGAGGCAGTCTGCAGTGATCTTTGGGCCAAAGAATATAAAATCTGACACTGCTTCCATTTCTTCTCCCTCTATTTGCCAAGAAGTGATGGGACCAGCTGTCAAGATTCTGGATTTTGTTTGTTTGTTTGTTTAGGTTAAGTTTAAAGTGGGTTTTTATGGTCTCCTGTTTCACCCTCATCAGGAGACTTCTTAATTCTTCTTCATTTCCTGCCAACAGGGTGGTATCTTTGACATAACTGAGATTGTTGATATTTCTCCTGGCAACCTTAATTCTGGCTTTTAATACAAGAAAATTTAGAAGGTTATTTATGCTCCCTGTTCCAATCAATCAAGAGGCAAAAGATATCCCTGCCCGCAAGGAGCTTACAATCTAATGGGGGAGACAAGCAACACGGGTGACTATTTGCAAACAAGTGAGTTACAAGATCAATAGAAAACAATTAGCAGAATGAAGGGGATGGGAAAGACTTCCAATTAAAAAAACTGAGTTTTAATTGAGGCTTGAAGGAAGTCAGGGAAGCCAAGTAGGTGGAGATGAGGAAGGAGAGCATTTCAGACATGATGAACCGTCAGAGAAAATATCTAGAGCTGAGAGATGGAGTGTCTTGTTTGTGAAACAGCCCAGAAGGCCAGTGTCACTGGATTGCATGATACATGGCATGGACTGATGTGCAACAGTTAGCAGCTAGGTGGTACAGTGGACAGAGAACGGGACCTGGAGTCAGGAAGATCCAAGTTCAAATCTATCCTCAGGTACTTACTGGGTGACTCTGGGTAAGTCACTTCTGGTTGCCTGAAGAGGGAGGAATAGATAAGGAAATGGCAAAGCATTCTAGTATCTTTGCCAAGAAAACCCCAGTGATCACATTGGCATGCTATGGTCCATGGGGTCATAAAGAGTCAGACACAACTGAATAGCCACAAGAAAAGATGTAAGAAGACTGGAAAGGGAGAAAAGGGCTGTGTTTTGAAGGTCTGGAGGCTGAGAGAGATTTTTGTATTTGATCCTGGAGGCGATACTGAGTCCCTGGAATAAGTGGAGGGGGGAGATGAGAAGACATGGTCCGACCTACTTTTAAGAAAATCACTTTAATTATGCTGTTAGAAAAAAATCTGGGAAAACTTATATGAGGTGATGCATAGTGAAGCAAAATTATGGGAAGGTTGAGGGTATCGGAATAAGAAATTGGGGGTTTGGATGATGATATACAAGGGTTCAGAGTCACTGGGATGTGGAGAGTATGACCAGGTGTAAGAATGTTCATCACTGAGAGGAGGGCACCAGTCTCTTCCCAAAGGAGGCTGGAGATCAGGCTGGAGACAAGAGCACTGTGAGAGAGAGAGAGGCTCTGCTTCCCCCCTCTAATGGGTAGAAATCAGGCAGGAAAGGGCTAGAGATCAAACCTGCATGGCAGAAGGAAGAAGTCCTTTCCCCCATCAATTTTCCTCTTCTCCAAAGGGACAGACACAGCAGGAGATGGAAGGCATGAAGACAAAGTGATGGTTGCTCCTCTTTGCAGAGGTTCTCCACATCCCATTTGGGAGAATAGCTTGTGTTGGCACAGATAGAAGGCATTGCTTTGGAGCAGATGGAAACCTGGCCCCTTACTGCCTTCCCTCAGGGGACATGCTGCACCCAGCAGGAGATGAAAGGTGCAAGGTGTGTAGCAAAGGGGTATCTGGCTCCTCTTCTCCCCTGAGAAGGTTGGTGATCCGTCAGAATGGTCCCTTTCTTAAGTAGGGGAGAGATGCTTTTGATCCAGAGATTTCATTAATAGGAATACACCCCAAGGAGGTCTAAGACAGAAAGTAATGGCTACCAAAGTACTTTTGTGGCAGCCCAAACTGGCAACAAAGTAGATGCCCAATGATTGGGAAATGGCTAAAATGGTTCCATAAAGAAGGACACTTAGGGAGGATTCAGGGAAGTCTGAGAAGACTTGGATGGACTGATGCAAAATGAAGAAAACAAGGACAAAAGAATAATATAACCCAATGACTAAAGCAATTTGCACTAAGACTGTATTAAAGATGATAACTGGTTCCCAGCTACTAAGGATCAAACACACTTTCCTCCTTTCTGTTAAGAAATACTAAATTACAAAAGCATAAAGATAAAAGTGCTATCAATCACAGGTACTACATTAGATAATTTTATTTAATGCCATATTTTTAGGAGATATGCCTATGAGGGTGGAATAATGTGTTCTGTGTGGAAATGATCAGTCAAAACAAAATGTATCAAGGGAAAGCTAAGTAGCTTAGTGGATCAAGAGCCAGACCTAGAGACGGGAGGTCCTGGGTTCAAATCTGAATTAGACACTTCCCAGCTGGGTCACCACCAGCAAGACACTTAACCCCATTGCCTAGCCCTTACCACTCTTCTGTGGTAGAACCAATAAGCAGTATTGATTCTAAGATGAAAGTTAAGGGTTTGTTTTTTTAATGTATCCATATTAAAATATCTAATGAATGATAGACTCTCCCCATCCCACTTCCAAAATAGAAAAGAAAATAATTTACTATTATTTTGTAAAAATCTTTCCAAAGATTACATCAATAATCTCGGATATTAATTAGAAGTTAGAATCTCTGTTCCATGATGGCATCTTGGAAATTTAACATGAATTAAAGACTTTGTTAGACTTTTTTATTCTAGTTCTACATTCAGCCAGAGAAACTCTAGGACAGCCAAATTTAATTCTATTCAATTTAATTCAACTCAATTTTCATTTATTGAACATTTACTGTGTTTGCAGATCCCTGTGCTAGGCAGAGAAGAGAAAGGGATATGTGTCATAGTGGCAAGACATGGAGCTTACACTCTACTGAGGAGCTAAAATGCGAATACAGATCCTGTTAGTACACTTCCAATTACCAGTAACCCCATTCTTTCCATTTTTGTAATATACTCAGTGAGCCAAATCAGGGCCCTGCTGGGTATGAGCCAGTGATCAGGAAGATTTAGAAAGTAGTAAGAGTGATAATAACACTTTTTAGAAACCAAGGATTACTTGGAGCAATTTCTAGGAGAAGCAGGTATTCTGTGATCAAGAAGAGCTCTATACAAAATATAGATATGTTCTCCCTTTTTCTCATTTTCAAGTCATTCTCCTGACTTCTATCAAGAGTTCAAAGACCTCTGGGGTCCTTGGTCCCAACCCCATAGACTCAAAAGCATCTGAAAAAATTTAATTTATGAGAACGGTTTGATCCAAATTTGTTTATTGTAATAAAATCTCATAGGTGCCACAATCCCTCAGTGGCAATGCCCCTCTATAGCACCCGTGACTCAAGGTGCATTTAGCTTTTGACTGAACATCCCCAAGAATAAGAAACTCATTACCTCAGGGGCAGCTGGGTAGCTCAGTGGATTGAGAGTCAGGCCTAGAGATGGGAGGTCCTAGGTTCAAATCTGACCTCAGACACTTCCCAGCTGTGTGACCCTGGGCAAGTCACTTAACCCCCATTGCCTAGCCCTTACCATTCTTCTGCCTTGGAAGCAATAGATAGTATTGATTCCAAGACAGAAGGTAAGGGTTTAAAAAAGAAACTCATTACCTCCAGAAGGAACTGTTCTTCTATTGAAGAACTATGATGGTTAGGAAGGTTTTCCATATATTGAACTAAAATCTGCCTCTCTATTACTTCTGTCCTACCTATCTTTAGGATAGTCAAAGGGGGGTCTCACAGAGAAGGTGAGGCATGAAGGATGATGAGAATTTAAAGAGAGAAACGAGGGGAAGGCCATTCCACATGGGAAGAATAAAATTTGAAAGTGTGTGGGGGAAGTGGAGGAAATAGCAAGAATGTTGTCCAGGCTAGAATAAAATCTGGAGGAAGAAGGTTATAGAAGACCTTTTGGACTTTAGTAGGTAGATCTAAGGAGTTCCTGAAGGTCTAAATTTCTGATCCCAGGATTTAAGGCCCTCCACAGTCACTGTCTTTATTAATTCTACTTTAAGGTCCTGCTTTGCTCTAAATCCAATGATCTTAAACTCTAATCAAACAGAAGTAATTTTTGTTTTCTAAATAGGCCCTGTTGGGGGCAGCTGGGTAGCTCATTGGATTGAGAGCTAGGCCTAGAGATGGGAGGTTTTGAGTTCAAATCTGGCCTCAGACACTTCCCAGCTATGTGACCCTGGGCAAGTCACTTAACCCCCATTGCCTAGCCCTTACTGCTCTTCTGCCTTGGAACCAATACAAAGTATTGATTCTAAGACAGAAGGTAAGGATTATTTAAAAAAATAAAAATCAAATAGGCCCTGTTGTGCAATGAAGAGACCTGGGTTTGATTGCCTACCTCTGATATTTCATCATCTAAATATTCATAAAAGGTTCATTATGAGTAAAGGGTTAAATTTCCTAGGACCTCGGGGCCCAGCGGGCTTCTTCATTGAAGAACAAAGACTTCACTTCCCATGACCTCATTGGTTAGGTCACTGTCAGATTCCTATCCAAGGGATAGGAAGGAAGGAAGGAAGAAAGGAAGGAAGGAAGGGAGGGAGGGAGGGAGGGGAGGGAGGGAGGGAGGGAGGGAGGGAGGGAGGGAGGGAGGAAGGAAGGAAGGAAGGAAAGAAGGAAGGAAGGAAGGAAGGAAGGAAGGAAGGAAGGAAGGAAGGAAGGAAGGAAGGAAGGAAGGAAGGAAGGAAGGAAGAAAAGGAAGGAAGGAAGAAAGGAAGGAAGGAAGGAAGGAAGGAAGGAAGGAAGGAAGGAAGGAAGGAAGGAAGAAAGAGAGAGAGAAAGAAAGAAAGAAAGAGAGAAAGAAAGAAAGAGAGAAAGAAAGAGAGAAAGAAAGAAAGAAAGAAAGAAAGAAAGAAAGAAAGAAAGAAAGAAAGAAAGAAAGAAAGAAAGAAAGAAAGAAAGAAAGAAAGAAAGAAAGAAAGAAAGAAAGAAAGAAAGAAAGAAAGAAAGAAAGAAAGAAAGAAAGAAAGAAAGAAAGAAAAGAAAGAAGGGAGGGAGGGAGGGGAGGGAGGGAAGGAGAGAGGGAGGGAAGAAGGGAAGGAAGGAAGGAAGAAGGAAAGGAAGGAAGGAAGAAGAGAAGGAAGGAAGGAAACATCCTCACACAGAGAGTGTGTAGCGAGAAATAAAATGTGGGAGGACTGGAAAGGATTCCCTCCATTGCGAGTCCTGGGTGGATCAGAGAAAAGAGATGAGACCCTAATTGTGGAACAGCTGGAACACGGTGACAGTGACCAACAGGTGGGATCCTGGATGGAAGTGACTGAGAAGCAGGAGGTCGTCTAGACATAGACTTAGTCCTTTGCTGGAGTCAGGTCAGCTTGGGATCTGTCCAGCAATAGGCTCAAGCTGCTAAGATTGGGTCCATGCCTTTTCTATTGGGAGCCATGAGTTTTAGTGGAGCCAGACTTGCAAGCTACTCTGGGGGGAAAATGAAACTACTCATTCAAGAATGTTTAAGAAAAATGAGATTGTTTTCCATTGCTGGAATCAGAAGGACCTGATTGACTCCTACCTCAGTCACTGACCAGCTGTGGGGTGTCCTCCTTGTAATTAAGCTCCCTGGGCCTCCATTTCCTCATCTACAAAATGGCGGGAAGTCCAGTGTTCCTCTCATTGGGCTATTATGAGACTCGAGTGTGATAGTGTAAGTAAAGCACTTTTTAAAGCCCCAAACTGATACAGAGTGAAGTAAACAGAACTCAGAAAACACACACAAAGACCACAATAATGTCAACAAGAATAAGACTAAAATGAAGCCAAATAGCTTGTCCTTAGAATGACTGCCTTCCAGGGAAGAAATGCACCTGCCTCCTCCACTTGGGGTGGAATGTTGCTTTTGCTCTCAGATGTGATCCCTGTCACTTGACTTAAGCTAACTGGCTTTTTTCTTTTTGAAGGAAGGTTCCTGGGTTGGAGGAGGGGTCATCAAGAGAAGTGACTATGGTGTAAAAAAAAATAAACAAAATCAATAAAATTTTTTTAGATCCTTAAAGCTCCATAGAAGTGTGAGCAATTATCATTGCTCTTGTTAGCCTATGTTTGTGACTATGAACAGCGATTAACTCTCTTTCCCAAGCATGGGTAACAATCAAAGATGTGGAGATGAGAGAAGGCATGACAAGATGGCAGGGACAAGGGCATCTGTGGGGATCAGTGGACTGAGAGCCAGGCCTGAAGACAGAAGGTCCTGGGTTTAAATCTGGCCTCAGACACTTCCAAGCTGTATGATCCTGAATAAGTAACTTACTGCCCATTGCCTAGCCCTTACTGCTCTTCTGCCTTGGAACCAATACTCTGTATTAATTCTAAGACTTAAGGGTTAAAAAAAAGATTAGAGGTCATAGAAAGTTGTTTGTGTAGTCCAAATGTGGCCTCAGACCACTTCCTAGAGGTGTGACCCTGGGCAAGTCACTTAAACCCCATTGCCTAGCCCTTACCACTCCTCTGCCTTGGAATCAATTGATTCCAAGATGGAAGACGAGGGTTTAAAAAAACAAAGTTGCTCATGAAAATGGAGAGAAGGGGTCAAAGGATGCCATGTTCTCTGAATGAATAACTAGATAAAGACAGGTCTTTAGGAGCTGAAATGAAGGAGGTGAGGCTTTAGGGAGATTAGCATCCCTTCCTTCATTCCTCCGGCATTCCTTCCCCTTCCACTCCCACTGTAGCCCTTGAATATACTGATGGTGCATTAATTTGTACTATAGTTATCCTGTTCTATATCCCCCTAAATAGACGATCCTCTGCATCATCAGGGCAAGGAGAGAGGTTTCATTGAAATGTTTTCATCTATCCCAGAGCCTAGCCTCAAAGGAGGCATTTAATAAATATTTCTAAAATGAATCATGGCTTACACTTATGTGGTAAATCAATCTGCGAGGTGGGTATATCAGGATTGGTATTTCCTTTTTACAGATTTGGAAACCGAGGTCGCAAGTGGAAAGGATTGGTCCAAGGTCACACTGTTAGCCAGAAGTAGAGCCGGGGTTTCACGCTGAACTGCCTCCAGATTCAAGGCTCTCTCTATGCCAAACTGCCAGAGAACTGAATTAATCAGCAGACCACGTCTTCTCACCGCCGAGGAAGGAGATACCTTGGAGCCCAACCCAGGGAGGCAAGACCTGGGTCAGGAGCCGCAGGAGCCGGGCAAACTTTGGAGCCAACAGCCCGCCCCTGCCCAGCACATGGCTTCAATCACAGTCCAGCCAAAGCAGAAAGGAGAAAAAAATAATAATAATAAAGGGGGGGGGGTGGAGAAAACTTCTCACCTCCAAGGCCAGGGAAATACATCAAACAACCCAAGCCCAGACAGCTGGCAGAGCCCCAAAGGAACAAGAACAATGTTCAAAGAAAAAAACACTCGGAACCCACCCTGATGCCTCCTCTCATCCAGTTCTGCTCCCTTTGAAAGCGAGGGGAAGAAGGAGCTGGATTTCTGTGGTTGGAAAAGTGTCCGCTGTTGGGAAGCCGGCCTTGGACCACATTTGTGATGCGTCAGTACAGGGAGGCCATGGGTTGGACAGAGCAAGCTCCTTCTGCCATCAATCCTGAAAACTCCCCGGCTTTCCCAGGCCCTTCCCTGGATCGTTCTCCTTCTGGAGCCTCCCAGTAGCCCTGTGTAAGGGAGTCGGGGCAGGGCTTCTTGTCCTCCCCTGACAGATAAGGGAACGGCGGCGAAGCAGGGGCTCAAAGGCTCCCCTCTTGACTCCAGGCTTGGGTTCTGTCCATCGCACCAAGCTTGCTCAGAGTATCAGAATATTAAAGAGAAGAGGGACCCCAGAGATCAAAAGAGGAGATAATTTAAAAGTTCAAAGGGATCTTCGAGAGTGAGCAGACCTCCATCCTCCATCAGCACCTGGGGTCAAATCCTGCCCCTGACACTTACTCTCCGTGTGAAAATACTTATTATTTAACCTCTTTGGGCCTCAGTTTCCCCATCTATAAAATGAGGGGATTGAACTAGATTTTTTTTAAAATAGTATTTTATTTGATCATTTCCATGCATTATTCATTAAAGACAAAGATCATTTTCTTTTCCTCCCTCCCCCCCCCCCCCCCCCCCCGTAGCCGACGCGTGATTCCACTGGGTATCACATGTGTTCTTGATTCGAACCCATTGCCATGTTGTTAGTATTTGCATTAGAGTGTTCGTTTAGAGTCTCTCCTCTGTCATGTCCCCTCAGCCACTGTAGTCAGGCAGTTGCTTTTCCTCGGTGTTTCTACTCCCTCAGTTTGTCCTCTGCTTATGGATGGCGTTCTTTCTCCTAGATCCCTGCAGATTTGAACTAGATTTTTTTAAAGCACCTTTCCAGTTGTAAATCTATGATCCTACAATCCAATGACTACCGTTATTATAGAGATGAGACTCAGCGTAAAGAATCTGGTGATCAAGGGATAGGAAGTGGTTAAATGATGGCCCGAGGCCACACAGTGTGTTAGAGGTGGGACCTGAACCCAGGTCTTCCTGGCTGCAAATCCAGGATATGGATTTTCTCTTCAATCACCAAATGTCAGAGCTACAAAGGCCCTTAGATAACCCTTGCTTTTCGGAGGAAATTGAAGTTCAGGGAAGGAAACTGACTTATTCAAAGGCCTATAAGGAAGGAGAAGTAGCACTAGAACCACAACCCTTAACCATGGTGGTCTTACCTCAAATTCTGTTGCTCTTTCCAATTAAAATTTGGGTTTTGGGGGCAGCTGGGTGACTCAGTGGATGAAGACCCAGGCCCAGAGATGGGAGGTCCTGGGTTCAAATCTGATCTCAGACATATCCTAGCTGTGTAACCCTGGGCCCATTTCCTAGCCCTTAGTGCTCTTCTGACTTAGAACCAATTACTCCGTGTTGATTCTAAGACAAAAAGTAAGAGTTTAAAAAAATAAAATAAAATTTCAGTTTTTTTTAATTATTTTTTTTTCAATTACACGTAGAAACAATTTTTATCAATTGTTTTCTGGAATTTTGCTATCCAGATTCTCTCCCTCTTCCCTTCTCCCCTCCCCAAGGTAGTAAATAGTCTGATATAGATTATACCAGTGCAATACATATTTCCATAATCCTCATGCCATGAAAGAAGGCACATTTTGCACATATGAGAAAAAACTCGAGGAATGTGGAAAGTGGTATGTTTTGATCTGTATTCAGACTACAACAGTTCCTTCTATGGCTGTGGGTTGCACTTTTCATTACGAGTCCCTTGGAGTGGTCTTGGAACTTCGCTTTGCTACTTTGGTCTTTCCTGGTTGAACATTGTACACTATTTCCATTACTGAAGATAATGCCCTGGTTCTTTTCACTTTTACTTTGCATCAGTTCATATAAGTCTTTCCAGGTTTTTCTGAAATAATCCTGCTTATTATTTCTTGTAGCTCAACAATATTCCATTAAAATCACATGACATGAAAAACCTGTCCAGACATTCCTCAATTGATGGGCACCCCCTCAGTTTCCAATTCTTTGCCGCCGCAGAGACAACTGCTCTAGATACTTTTGTACATACATGCCCTTTTCCTTTCCTTTGATCTCTTTGGGATACAGATCTCGTAGTATCACTGGGTTAAAGGGCGTGCATAGTATTATGGCCCTTTGGGCATGGTTCCAGGTGGCTTATTGTTCACAATTGTGATCAGTTCACAATTCCACAAACGGCGTATTAGTGTGCCAATTCTGCCATATCACTTCCAACATAAAATTTTGTTTTTAACTCAATGATATTTATTTCCATTTGATTAATGGAGAAGAGTCTACAACGCTGTTTGGGGTGAAAGTACCACTCAGTCCTTTCTCTCATGTGCTTCCTTCTAGTGCCAAGATTCATCCTTCTTCCTGGCAGTGAGAGAGTTAAGAGTAAGTGAGTACCAAGAGGAAACCTAGGGGGAAAATATAACCCACTTGCTTTGAACTTAGGACCATTTTAGGGTTCATAATACAGTCTATTCACATGTCTAGTAGAAGCAAATCACTATCCATATTATATGATTTCAGGGACACCAGATAGATCCTCAAATTTTCCTCCTTTCCCCCCATCCTGGTTCTCTCACCTTCTCTAAACTCCCACCACTAACTCTTCATTCCCGTGGCTTAAAGCATTACCTTATCAAGACTCATCTTTTAAAAGGCAAACCCACTTAGAGAAAGCAAAACGCTATAATTCCATTGCACATTGTTGCTGCCCATCCTTTGTTTTGAAGAGCACCAATGATCTCAGTGATATCTCAGCTTATACATAAATCGGATCTAAGTTGGGGAGAATTGCACAAAGTCAGCCGCCTCCCTCTTTCTCCCAGAGTCATGGAAGTCCAGTGGCAAGACAAAAGGCAGGACCACTGGTGATGGGTCCGAATGCAGTAGATGGGCTTGGCTTGTGCCGTGTCTGACCAAGCTCTAAGCACTCCACAGCACCTGCTTTAACCATCTTCATGGCCAATGAAATAAATTGTACTTCTCTACCCATTCCACCAGCGGAAGTCTTCACGTGTTTGGGGTAGGCATCCCCCTCAGTCCCTGGTGGGTTTGAGGTCTATTGGTCACCCTCAGCCTGGTTTAACTCATCTACCATGACAGCTTTACCAAGGTGTGACCATTTCATGCCACAACTTTTTAGAGCCCCAGGAGAGAGCTGGGTGAAAAGTAGCTATCAGATGTGGGATGAGCAGCTCTGAAAAGACTTGGGCAAGCTTTCACACCACAGGTGCTAGTCTTTCTGGAATACCCCATACACCCATTGCACATAGTAGGTACTTAAATCAATGATCATCAAATGAGGGTGTGGAGGATAGATCAACGGAGTTCCCTGGTCATTTGGATGAGTTTATAGGTTGTTGCTCCATCATGTCTGATTCTTCATAATCCTCTTTGGGGTTTTCTTGGCAGAGATACTAGAGTGGTTTACCATTTCTTCATTTTATAGATGAGGAAATGGAGGCAAACAAAGTTATGTGACTTGCCCAGGCTCGCACAGCTAGTGAGTGTCTGGAGCCAGATTTGAACTCAAGATGGTAAGACCCCGGGCCTGGCACTGTATCCACTGTGCCACCTAGCTGCCCCCAGCCTTTGTAGGGAACTTTTCTATGGATAAATTCCTTTGAGCCTTCTACAAGATGGATTCAGTGATGGGGGCTGCCCCCAAGATTAATTTGATACAGGACAGATTATTTTAGGAAACCTATAAAAGGGGTCCACATCCCTTTTTCCTGCCCTTTCCCCTTTTTGCCTTTTTTTTTTCCTAGAGAGATCCTGAGAGAGCATCAGAAAAAAGGGAGCTCTGATTTGGGTTTGGAGGGGAGAGCCTGGAATTCTCTCCCCTCATGAGCCCATCCAGTTGGCCTGAAAGGAGAGTTCCCAGACAACACCACATCATTAAATGATACCTAGAGAGCCAGTAACAAGCCTCTTAACTACAGAGCAGTTACAGAGAGGGAAGTTATGTAGCATATCCATAAGAGATCCTAAGGATTGCTTCTCTAACAGCCCCAAGATAAGGGTCCTAGAAGGGGGCAGCCAGGTGTGTCTCAGTGAACTGAAAGCCAGGCCCAGAGACAGGAGGTCTTGGGTTCAAATATGACCTTTGACACTTGTGTGACCTGGACAAGTCATTTAACTCCCACTACCTAGCCCTTATTGCTCTTCTGCCTTAGAATTAATACATAATATTGATCCTAAGATGGAAGATAAGGGTTTAAAAAAAGAGAGAGAGCCCAGCCTTCCAGAAGAAGAGAGATTTATTGGACAATACTGGCCTCAGGAGTAACCCGGCATCTGTATTTATAATAGGGAGAGGGGTATTCTTGGACAGTAAAAAAGGATTTCCCAAATGGCTAATGATATGGGGAGGAGCAGTGGGGAGGATTTAAAACCCAACAAGCAAGCGAGGGATCCAGACCTTGCTCTTGGACCTTATTGCTATCTGGGTACCACACATCCAGGTCTTTTTGATTCCTGGTCTGTCCACTTTGATACCTCCCTCCTTCTAATGTTTGCCATTCGGCACTGGTATACTTTATTTTCAGGAATAATCTCCATTCTAAATCCCATCTCTGAAATTTCCTAGTTGTGGGCAATAATAATAATCCAAATAGCTCACGGTACTTTCCCTAATCTCATTTGATCTTTACAATTGTCCCACGTTGGTGTTTCTCAGTTCTATCCAAATCTTCCCGATTCCATTTTAGGATTTTCTTGGCAGAGATACTGCATTGGTTGGTCATTTCCTTCTCAGCTCATTTTGCAGATTGGGAAACTAAGGCAAACAGGCTGAAGTGACTTGCCCAGGGTCACCCAGCTAGTAAGTATCTGAGGTCAGATGTGAACTCAAGAAGATGCGTCTTCCTGATTCCAAGTCCAGTGTTCTATCTACTGTATCACCTAGCTGTCAGTGTCCCGTGAGGTAAATAGTATCATTATTCCCATTTTCCTGATGAGAAAATTGAGGCTGAGAGAGACAAGGTCCCTTGCCCAGAGTCCCAGAGCTAATAAATGTCTGAGATGGGATTAGACCCCAAGATTCAAACACACGTCTTCTAAATTCCAAATCTAGGGCTCTCTGTATTTAACTTCTTTGAAACTCAGTTTCTCCTTTTGGAAAATGTGGAGAACGATGCCTGTTGTTCTGTTTCAGTACCTGTATTGCTTACCTCCCAGTGTTGTTGTTAGGTGCACATTAGAGGACCCTATACATGCCTCTGGTTGCTGTTCTTGCTATTATTCCTCCTGAGAGCAGCCTAGAGAGTCTAGCCAGCAGGGATCTATTTTCCCACAGCGCGCCTTGATTTCACAGCCCTGGACAATGGCTTGAGTGTTTTTCCAGCCTTGCATCTTCTCCTGTTTATGTAACTTCCAAGATTAGGGAGCCTGATTTCCCAGGCCTATCCCAATTGGCCAATCCTCCATGTTGACCCCAGGAGCAGTCCAGGGATGGCCACCTGTTGGGCCATTCCTTGGTGCTGTGAGCCGGCTGATTGACTGCATGGAAAGCCTTCCCGGGAACGTGGCATCCCTTGAGTCATCGGTCCCTGGCAGGGCCTGGCCATCTCCCTCCCAGTGAACAAAAGCTTCTACGACATCCCTGCTGTACTATACCCCGGTTTTGGAATCCTGAGGTCTGAGGCTGACCCAAAGGAAATTCCCTTCCTACCTTTGTATCTTCTGCCTAAATAAATAACTCGATTTAAATCATTGCAGTTGAGCATGGCAGGGTCAACGCCAGTCCCTGAAAGGACAGGCTCATAAACCAGTCAATTGTAATGGTTCAAGTATGGCTCTATCGGTGGGCATTCTCTCCTCTCTTCCTAAATGCCCTGGGACCGGGGGGAGGGGGCTCAGAGGGGGGGAGCGGCTCTTCCCCACCAGAGACACTCACAGGACAGTCTCTCAGTTGGAGCAGGGGCCACAGGGAGCCCCCTTCAGAGAGGAGGGTGTGAGCCTGGCAGCGCTTCTCCTCCAGACTGGCAGTCCTCAGAGGGCAGGGGCTGGGCATCTTCCCTGTGACCCAGCTTCTTAAGGGAAGGGATGTGTTCCTTACCCTGGGTAACCCGGCTAGCCAGCACTCCATCTCTATCCACAAACCATTCCAAGTTAGCCATGTTTAACTCACATTGAAAAACACCCAGTTTTCTACCAAGAAGGGGTGATTCTTGCTTTTTAAAAAATCTCTTTGTACCTTGTCCAGGTATTTAACTAGCAGCTCCACAGGCAGCTGGAGGGTCAGCCAGAGGCCATAGAGACAAAACACCCCACCCCATGGCTGGAGCTGGTTCCTTTCCCATGGTTCTCAGAGAGATTCCTGGAATTCTGTCCTAGCATCCCTGCTTCTACCGAATCAGAGGGAAAAGGGAAGCCTCTTCATCAGCCACTAAGCTCATGAGGTCAGGGATCTCCTTCGCCCCCTCCTCAAAATGAGGACCTTGCTTTTCCCCCATCCTGCCATCTTATCCCCCACCTCCCCCCACACTCGCCCCCAAAAGCTGAATTCTCTCTCCTAGTGGGATGGGAGGCAAGGCAAGTCCCCTCCCCTCCCCGGGCCTCACCTTCCTCATCTATTATAAAACGAGAAGTTCCTAAGGTTTGGTCCAAATTTAATCTTTTGGCCGCAGCTCTAGTTGTGGTCACTCCAGAGCCCAGAGAGCAGGGCACTGCTGTTGGGCTACCCTGGAAATGTACCCTTTTTCCTGAGCCAGCTGGCCCCTTCTCTCCTACTCTCACTGAAGCCCTCTGGAAGACAGTCAGAGCTCTGTCCTCCCAGCTGGAGAAGTCATCTCGGATTTTCCCAGCTAGCTCTCCAGACTAAGAAGTTTGGGGTTGGGCCAGCCTTAGACAAAGATAAAATAAAAATAATAATAAATGCATAGATTTCTTCTGGTATATAGATAGCTTTCCTATCAACACTTTTGAGAGAAAGGCATTACAAAAGATAATTATTGTCATTTTACAGATGAAGAAACTGAGGCTCTGAGAGACTAGCATTTTTTTTACTGGTAAGAGCACTAGATTTAGAGTCAAAGGATCTGAGGTCAAATCCTGTCACTGCTTTGTGTCCTTGGATGAGGTACTTAAACTCTCTGTGCCTTTGTGCTAAGGGCTTTACAATTATTACCCCATTTGAGCAAAGAAACCAAGGCAAACAGAGATAAAGTGACTTGCCTGAGGTCTCACAGCTAGTGTCTCAGGTCTTTCATACACCAGGTCCACTGCACCACCTAGATGTTTCCAACATACCACCTAGTTGAAGTTATGCCAGATGATCTCTAAGGTTTCTTACAATTCTACTTGCTATAATCCTATGACTTTCCCAAGGTCACCCATGTAGAAAATGACCCAATGTCCAGCACTACTGACACTACAAAATGTTCCTATGTTTCTCTGAGCCTCAGTTTCCTTCACAGGCTGCCTCCAACCTTATTACTTCATTCCAGAGAGAGTTAGGGTCTTGCACAAGGTCAGACAGTGAATTAGTAGCTCACTTTCTTCCTGGGTAGGGAGCAATCCAGAACTGGACAAAAATACCATCCACCCCCCAACACAACTTCAAATTCACCCATACATCCCTAGGGACAAACCTGGCCAACTTCACTGATACAGATTGGTATCCATCTCAGAATTGTTCACAACACAAAATGTCAGGGCGAGGGGGGGCTGGAGAACCCAAAAGAGAGACAATCAGAAGCAGGAGGGATCTTTAAATGGATAATATTATGATGGGAAGGAACCTGAAGATGCCTAACCTGGGCTTCTATTTACTAGATTAAACTGAACAGGCTAGAAGCCAAGAAATAGATTGAAAGCAAAGAGATATCCCTCGGTTTAAAAATAGGGGTGGATGGGGTCCTGACCTTCCATCTATTTTAGTTCTAGCCAGAAAATCCTCAGAGAAAAAAGACAAATCCAACAGTTTGTTGACTCAACTCTGGGGTCACATCCTAGTGAAATATTTGTTTCCATTTTAAGTCAAGCCAAGTGAGACGTGGCCATGGAAGAGGCTCTTTGACTTGAAATCTCTTCCATCCCTTCTTCTCCCTCTTCATCATAGTATTACTACCCCCCATCATAGTCATCACCAACCACCATTGCCAAATCAATCATCGTCACCATCATTGATATCGTGATGATCCCCACCACCATCACCTCCATGGTGAACATCATTGCTCTTTTCAATTATTGTCATCGTGATGAATATCATCAATATAACTCAAGCACCTTTAGGGCAGGGGCTCTTTTGGTTTAGCGTTTGTATACCTAGCATTTAATGACACACTTAATAAAAAACATTTTTTAAAATTCCTACCTTCTATCTTAGAATCAATATCCATTCTAAGGCAGAAAGAGCAAAAGGACCAGGCAATGAGGGTTAAGTGACTTGTCCAGAGTCACCTAGCTAGGAAGTGTCCAAGGTCCTATCTGAACTCCAGATTGGTACTCTATCCATTGGGCTACCTAGCTGTCCCTTAATAAATGTTTGGTGAATGGAATTGAATCCTTTTCTGTGCTATCAATAGAATGGAATCTTCTTAAGGAAAGGCAATGTCCTATTTGGATTTGGATCCCCCTTGTCTAGAAATAATAAGGATCCATCAATGTTTATTGAATTGAGTTTGATTGAATTATCATCGGCACCATCACTAGGAGACCATTAACATCACCATTTAACACTTCCCCCATCAGGGTGTTGGGCACATTCATAGCCAGTCATTCCAACTGGGATGGGTTTTCAGTATGCAAGAATCAATATCTTTCCATTAGGTCAAGCTGTCTTCTATATCTCAGCCTTAAGGTTTGATCTCTTCTGGACACATATCACATTCAAAGAGATACCCTAGCTATCTATGAGCGGGGGCTTTGCCCTTTATTACATTATAGTCTCCTGGAAAGCCAAGCCTCCATCACTTTTCACTTTCCTGTCCACAACATCCACAGTGTCCAGCCAGGTTTCTAACACATGAAAAACAATTATTTGTAGGATTTAATGGAATTAGTTGGTGTTGCTGGACAGTGGAGACAATTGTTTCCTGGATTAAATTAAGGAGATAGATAGGTGAGGAGGGGGAGCAAGAGCAGGCCTGGAAAGAGCTATTCAAAGATCCAGAGGTAGTATTTATGCTGGAAAGCAGGAAGGTACTCCCACACAGTTGGAGCAAAAGAATGTTCTGTTGTGGAACAATAACAATAGGAGGATGTAGAGTTGGAAGAGACCTTAGAACAAAAAACATGCCATGTCTTTTCTGCCTATTAAACTGTAAGATCTATGAAGGCAGGGAGTTTGTTTATCTAAATCACTGGTTTCCAAAGTGGGGACCTATGATCCTAGTGGACTGTGGTTGCACCCCAAGGGGGAAAACAAATCTGAGAGTAGGAAGATAAATCATACCCCACTCTCCTAGTGTTGGTGAATGGACACACATCTCCAACAGAGTCCAATCTCCTTTCACTCATTATCACCCAATACTTCTGGCACAGTAAACAGAGCACTGTTCCTGGAATCAGAAAGATCTGAGTTCAAATCTGACCTCAGACACTAAACCAAGCAGGTCACTTACTTAACCTGAGCTTGCTTCAGTTTCCTCAACTGTAAAATGGGTCTAATAAGAGCACCAAAACTCTCAGGGATCTTGTAAGATATTTGTAAAGTACCTAGCAGAGTGCCTAGGTCATAGCAGGTACTGAAGGAGTGGTTATTCCCTTTCCTTCCCCTACCCTTTCTGTCATTAGCCTTCACATGTCTGTGAAAGCTCCCAAGCGCTCTCTCTCTGCTCAGGGATCCTTCCAGGGGATAGAACCTGATTAGGAGCCAGAACCGAGGAACTAGGAGTTGCTGCCAAGCAAAATTTCTCATCTCTAATGATGATGAAGACAGTGATGGTGCTAATAATAATAATGGTTTACTCTACTTGTATGTAATATATAATGTACTTAAGTATGTTATATAGTATATAGTACTATCCTTACACTATATAGTATACATTAGATAGCCAGCCAGCCAGATAGATAGATAGATAGACAAACAAATAGATAGATAAATAGATGATAGATAGACAAACAGACAGATAGATAGATAGATAGTGAGATAGATAGTGAGATAGTGAGATATGGATGGAGAGAGAGGGAGGGAGGGAGAGAGAGAGAGGGAGGGAGGGAGAGAGAGAGGGAGGGAGGGAGGGAGGGAGGGAGATTATTTCATAGATCTACAACTTGGCCTTGAAATACCCCCTACAGCCAACTGGTTTCTGGTCTTTTCAATGGCCTCCCTAGCCTTCCTGCCATCTTTCTTGTACCCATTTATTCATCCTTCACATCCTGCCATACTTATTTGAAGTTCTCTATATCAGCCATTTCAATGGAGGAGGGGTTTGCTCTATCATCTCAGACAGCAAACCTTTCATACCACAGTAATTAGTCTTTGTGGATTGCTTTAGCCAAAATTGTGTCGAAGACTTTCTGATCCTATGAGTTTGTCTTCAGACAATAGACCTGGTCTGTCCCAGTATTCCGAGCTTTGTCACTTTGACAGGACCCACCAATAGAAGAGGGAAAGGAGTTAGGAGATGAAAATAAAATAAATTTGAATTTCTTAAAACTTTAAATAAAACTTCGATTAGTTACTGGCTCACTGATCAGCATGCCTCTTGATTTTACAGAAAAGGAAAATGAGGCTCAGGAAGGGGCATCATATAATAGAAAAGACTGACCTAAAAATCCTAAGGCCCAGCTTTGCCTCTAATTAGCATTATGATCCTGGAAAAGTCATTTCTTATCTCTGGGTCTGTCTTCTTGTCTGTAAAATGAAGGAAATGGACTACAGGGGCTCTAAAATCCCTTCTAACTCTACTAATCAATAAAATCGTGAAGTTGGGAGATGGGTAGATGGCTCAGTGGATTGAGAGCTAGGTTCAGATCTGGCCTCAAAGTCACTTAACCTCTATTGCTTTGGAACCAGTACTTAGTATTGATTCTAAGATGGAAGGGAAAGGTTGAATTTTTTTTAATTTAAATTTTAAAAAATCAAGTCATGAATCTACTATATATATATATATATATATGTATGACTTACTCAAGATAACAAAGGGAATAAGTCAGAGCTGGGAGCTGAGGTCCAAGAAGGATCATAAATGGGCCAGCAATACAAGCATATCCTGGGGGAGCATTCCCACTGATCTTACCTCTTCTCCCAAGGAGGTGGGTAGAGATATAGCCCGGGCAACACTGCCCTTTGTGCTCTTTAGTTGGGGAGCAGGAATCTGAGCACACTTAGCCTCCTGGGATTAAAGACCTCTGACTCCAGGGTGGGAGGGAGGAGGTAGAGCAGCTAATTTGTGAGGTTCTCAGCAGCCAGAGAGTTGAGGATGAAAAACAACTCAGACAAAAAAACTGTTGAGGTCAGGGCTGGTGGGGAGGAAGTTGGCCAGGCTCTAATGAGGTAATCTAGAATAAACAGGGGAAAAGCAATTGGAGGTGACAGGTGTTGATAGGGGGAGCCCCTCCCTGCCCCATAAGGTCATTTCTCCTTAATCACCAGTGTTAGCATGGCCTCAAATTTGACAGCTTCTGGGTGAGGTAAATGACATTGGAGCTGCCTGGCTCCTCTCTAGTTGTGACAAGCATGAGATGAAGATGTAAAGTCCTCCCACCATCACCCAGGCAGGTCCTCACTTTCCCTGTTGATGTTTCCTTCCCTCCCATCCCAGGGAGGATGCTTGACCCAAATGATTTCCATACTTATCTGCAGAGGATGGGCTAGGAAGAAACAAGAGGTGAAACAATTCACTCCTAATCACCAAAGACCGAGGCTGCTAAACTAGGGAGTACAGCCAGGAGAACATTCAGAGAACCATGATGAACAATGAAGCTCGCCATGACTGTCTAGAGGGAAACCCATTAGGATATGGTGGACGTGATCTCAGAGGGAATTTAGTCCAACCCAGATCCGAATAGATGCTCCATCGCCCCCTCTACGACATCCGGACAATAGTAAGACAGGCTTAATCCCTCTTTCCACATGGTAACCCTTCATATATTTAAAGAGCAAGATAATGTCCCATTCCCCACCCTGAAAAACAAGTCATCTCTTTTCCAGGCTAAAGATTTCCAGTTCCTTCATCCGTATCTCTCCATCTCTGCCAATAGCTCCATCACTATCCCAGGCACCAAGATTCCAAACCTCAGTTATCTTGGACTCTTCCTCCTCTTTCACCCCACACGTTGACTCACAGAATTTGGGGTGTGGGAAGAACCTTAGAGGTCCTTTCAGAGATGGGAAAACTGACTCAAATTGGGGAAATGACTTTTCCAAGGTTTCCTCCTTACCGCCTCTATTATGGAACAGTTATTTAATTTCTCTGGGGCTCAGATTCCTTATCCATAGAAGGCGGGAATTAGAATACATGATTTGTGAAGTCTTTTCCAGAGCTCCAAGGCCTATTATCCAATCAATAATTTAATAAGCACCCGGTAAATGCCAAGAACCATGTTAAGCATTGGGGATACAAATACAACAAATGAAATAATCCCTATTCACAAGGAGTTTATATTCTAACATCTTATTATCCAGTGAGCCTATAATTCTACCCAGTGAGTCAGAACAAGAATGCTAGTTTTTGACTTCCAACTCCTCCATTTTATGAATGACTTGAGCTATTATTCCCACCAGAGATGCTCTCCTCCTTTTTCTTAGCCTTCCAAAATCCATTTCTCCATCCTTCAAGACCTGTTTAATGAGCTACCCCTTTCAAGGGCAACTAGCTGGCATAGTAAATAAAGTACCAGGTCAGGAATGAAGAAGATTCCTCTTTCTAGGTTCAAATCTGTCCTCAAACACTTACTGACTCTGGGCAAGTCACTTAACTCCTTTCACTTCCATTTCCTCAACTGTAAAATGAGCTGGAAAAGGAAATGTCAAGCCACTCCAGTATTTCTGCCAAGAAAACACCAAATGGAGTCACAAAGAATCAGACATCATTGAAAAACAGCTAAATAATCTCCTCCAAGAAACTTTCCTTGACCATCTCCTTCAAACCACCCTGATGATCTCTCCCCACCCTACAATTGCTTGAACTTTATAGACCAGAAACTTGTACCTTGTAGGCATAGATTAAATAAACCCAAGGTTCCCCCAGAGTCTTCTAGTTCTTACATTCTATACAACCTGCTGCTGCTACTACCACTACTCTCAATAAAAGTAATAGCCTCTATTTCTGTAGAATAGGTAGAGCATTTTCCTTAAAAGAAATAATATTTGGAGAGGAGAATTATGAGTTTATATTCCTATTTCACAGAAGAGAAAACTGAGGCTTGGAGAGATTAAATGACTAGCGAGAAGTCACAAAGGTCATGTGTGTCAGAGCCAGGTTTTGAAACCAACCCTCTTCTCATTTTACTAAGTGTAAGAGAACAATAGGAAAGCAATTTAGAGGAGGGATAGAATCAGAGACCTTCTCTAGTGCCCTAAAATCATGCCATGGAGGAGGCCAGCTATTCTGCCTAAGGGGGAAGCTGGTTATAACTTTGACTACTCTGCTGTTTTCTTTCAGTCCAGGAAGAAAATCAACTCCATCCTCTTAGAACACAACTGACCACAGATCATAAGAGTTATTCGGTCACTAAGCCTCAGCCTAGAAAGGCCAGAATATAATAACAAAGAATTAAGCTAATTATAAAGAGATATTGAGCCTCTGGTTCTTTTATGGAGTGTACAGCTCCTTTCTTGAATTCTGTTAGAAGGGAGCTATGAGCTATGAGATTGACTGAGTAAGCAAAGTAATCAATCACCCCTAGGGGCTTTAAATAGTCAAACCCTGGGGGAGTTTGAGGAAATCCAGATTGGTTGTGTGTGTGTGTGTGTGTGTGTGCTGGAGCATGCTCATGGAGGAAAGGATTTCTCTTTCTTTCCCCCATTAGCCAAGCCACCTTGAAACAGAGCAATTTGTTGAGTAGGAAATACTGCATACAGTATTTATATACAGTAAAAAACAGAGATGACATGCCAAATAGTAATGGCTAAGGAGAGGCAGTCACTTGAAGGAGGAGTGAGTTTCAACAAATAGAGCCCTCTGGGAGAAGAAAAGAAAGCTAACTATAGAGAGGAGCAGATCCTGGGAACCCAGCTGAGCTGTCTTCCCAGCAGAGATGCTATATGGAAGAGATGATATATATTACAAGGCATCTACTAAGAAGGAAAATACTTTAAGACTGCAGCATCGAGTTATGAGTTGCCTTTATTGCAAATGAATCTAAAACATGTATTTCAATACTTTTGTGCTTTAAAGGTAAGGCTACTCTCTTTGTTGATGATATGTGAGTATGCCTCAGAGTTATGGAGGAAATGTTGTTAGCTACTACCATCTTAGTAAATGCCTTTGCTAAGAGCTAATCTTTCTCCTAGTGAGTGTTTTGTTCATAGGAAGCACCCTGGTGGGGGCTCCTGAGCTATTTAGCATTTGGAGTGCAGATTCACAGGTTATCATCAGAACCTAAAGATTCATACTGCCCTCTTGTGACCCAGCCCACAAATGGGAACACATGTTGGGGAATTGTGTCATCTATAATACTACATAAGAAAAACAAAGACACAGGAATCTCTAGAACATCAAATGTTACCATGGTCATGCCTATCCTTCTCTGCATCCCCTAAAAATAGGGGGAAAGATAGGGTAGGAAGAGAAAATAGAGCCTTGGAAGCTCTATTCTCGAGTTAAAATAGAACCCAAGAAAGGATCTTTCCTTACTTCAACACAAAGGTTTTCCTCAATCCAAATGATTCCATTGTTCCTCACAGGGAGAGGATAAGGAAAAAGGAAAAATCCATCCATCCATCCATCTATCCATTCATTAAACATCTATCAAGTTCTTTCTGTGGGCAAACCACTTCACCTGGTGCTTGGTGTGAAGATTGGATTTGGCTCTCCCCTGATTGTAACAATGAAGATACTTAGCTCTTCCTTGATTGTGAAGATGAAATTGTAATCCCCTGTCTATTTGTTTATTTAATCCCCAAAATGTAAGCACAGTATTTAAAGTTGAGTGGGAAGATCTGCCCATGTTAGATCTGATCACCAAGGGTATAAATCTCCCACTTAATCATGAGGTGGGAGGTCTGTGACCCACATATGTGATAGTGGATAACAAATTAGAATCGACTAACTGCCTTCTGGTCAGTCTTAGAGCAGAGCATCAGCTATGATTGGTAGATGTGGAATTAGGGGAAGTGACACAAGAAAAAAGGTCTTTAAAAGAAAGAGACAATGGCCTGAACAAGGTTGTTGGTTGTGGTTGTTGAGGGTTAGTCTTCTGGGAGTTGGTGGTGGTTGTTCTTCTGGGAGTTTCAAAGAGACACACTGGGAGTGGAGCCTGCTGGAGTTGAGGCTGATGAAAGAATCTGCTGATTGAACTGAAAACATGGTAAGTATAAAGACTGACTTCCTTCCTTGCCCTTTCTGGAGGTGTGAGCCTCTGGGAAAGGCCCATCATCTTGAGTCTCCTTTCCTTGGCCTTGGGGCCTAGAAATTTCTAGCTGGCTCAGAGGAAGCCGGAGCTCACTCGCGCTCTCTTGCTCTCTCTCTTTCCCCTTTTCTCTCTTCCTTAATATCTGCCCTCTATTGTAAAAATAAACTACCATGAATTCCATTTTACTTTAGTAATTCATTTTGGGGATTTAGAAATTAAATGCCTGGTGACCAATTAAATATTCAGTCCAACCATAAATTTAACATTGGGGAGACACAAAATATAAACAAAACTTTTCAAAACAGAGATAAAACTCCTGAACCTGTGCTCATAAAATGTAGATTCCAGCAAGGGAATATGCCACAAGCATAGATAATAAGCAACAAATATCTAAAGTAATTATTAATATTAAAATTTTCTAGAGACTATTTTAATTTTATAATTTCTTATAAAATAGCAAAAGTTCATATTTTTGTACAAGTTTTCCTTGTGATCTCTTTGGGGTATAAACCCAGCAGTGACATGACTTGATTAAAAGGCAGACAATCTTTTAAAGCTCTTCAGGCATAGTTCCAAATTGCCACCCAGAATGGTTGGATCAATTTTGCCACATCCCCTACGACATGTATTACTTTCCTTTGCTGTCATGTTAACTAATCTGTTTGTACAAAAATATTCATAGTTGTCCTCTTTGTGGTGGCAAAAAAATTGGAAAATGAGGGGATGCCCTCCAATTGGGGAATGTCTGAACAAATTGTGGTACATGTTATACTATTGGTACATGGAATTGGTACATTGGTATACTGTGGTACATGGAATACTATTGTGTTCAAAGGAATAATGAACTGGAGGAATTCCATGTAAACTGGAACCACCTCCAGAAATTGATGCAGAATGAAAGGAACAGAAACAGGAGAACATTGTACACAGAGACAGATGCACTGTGGCACAATCAAATGTAATGGGCTTTTCTACTAACAGCAATGCAGTGATCCAGGATAATTCTGAGAGACTTATGAGAATGAAAGCTATCCACATCCACATCCAGAAGAACTGTGGGAGTAGAGACGCAGAAGAAAAATAGCTGCTTGATTACATGGGTCGATGAGAATATGATTAGGGATGTAGACTCTAAATGATCACCCTAGTGCAAATATCAATAATATGGAAATAGGTCTTGATCAGTGACACAAGTAAAACCCAGTGGAATTGCGCATTGGATGGGGGGGGGCAGTGAGGAGGGGAGGGAAAGAACATGAATCATGTAACCATGGGAAAACATTCTAAATTAATTAATTAAACAAAATTTTTCAATTTAAAATTAAAATAAAATAGCAAAAAGCAGGCCAGAGAAAGAGAACAAACTATGTAGTCAGCTGCCTCCTTTGCAAGCAGAGCCAGGCTGCACACTCCTAAGTCCCTGGTTCCAAGAAAAAAGCCAACTTACTGTTCCTTCCATAAATATATGCTCTTCCTGATGTCCCATTCCTGACCCTCTCTGATTGGAAGTCCCAGACCTCAATCAAGATAAGAGGTGAGTATAGGAGGAACCACAAGGTGTTTAGAATAGCTGAACAGTGTATGGGCACTTTTCCCCACCTGGTAAGATGTTTCCCAGAATGGCAGCCAGCTGACTGACTTAATTACCTAAGAGAATACTCCTTTACAGATAAAATAAAGAACTGGTCTCCATCCTTCCAGTCCTTACCAAAGACAAAAGTATGGAAGACTCCATCCATGACCTCAGCCTGGAGGGAGAAACCAGTTTCATAGTTTCAGTCTAAAATCAAACCATTTTAGCTTTAAAATCAAAAGTTTGTTTTGGGGGGCAAAAAGGGGTATGAATTAATATTCACTTCACAAGAGTAGATTTAAACATTAGAAAGATTATGCTAGTAGTGAAACAAAGGAGGGATTAGAGAGGATGAACTAAAATCTCTTCCTGTCTCTCTGTCTCTGTCAATTTGTCTGTCTCCCCCATTTCTCTCTCCCTCCTTTCTCTCCTTTCCCTTTCCTCTTCATCTTTCTCTGTCTCTCTGTCCCTTTCTCTCTTTGTATCTCTGTCTCTCTCTACCCTCTGAAGATTAACTTTCCTAATTCTGTATAGTTCAAACTGGTATGATATTGAGACAACATTTCTTGGGCCCATATCATCTAGGGACAGGAGTCAAAAGTGTTATGGGGGAGGAAAATAAGCATTTATACAGTGCTGTGGGGTGGGTCAGCCTCCCACAGGGGATGGGATCTTGGAGGTGGGACAGTGTCGGCAAAATGATGGATGGGACACAGTTTTCTCATTTAACCCACAGCACAGGTTTCACAGGATAAACTGCTTCACTTTGGCTGAGACCTGGCTTTATTTTATATCCTCATGATCACACATTTACTTGGCACACCGTTTCATTTTCAACATACATGTTTCCATGGAACCTAACAACAGACAGGAAACTTAGGGAGATAGTCAATGAAATGTTGTTGCTAAGTGCAGGATCAGAGGGTACAATCAATATGACCCAGATATAGGTTAGGGAATTCAGAGCACAGATTTGCCAGAAGTTTTTATGCCTAGAAAAGAGGGTTCTATCTAAGTGGGTATATAAGAATCCTTAGGTTTAATTTCGTAAGTAGGCTCTCCTGGTAATATCTTGGGGGGACAGAGTGGGACATCTGTATTAACCCTAAAAGCACGTTACTCTCATCTATTTTTCCTGGGGCTAAGTAAGAACAATAATCATAGCAATTCCAATAATAAGGGAATGTTAATAAGGAAAGTCACTTAGGGGGGTTTCAGTGGGTGTTTCTATCCTTCCTGGGGGCTGCTTTGCAGTCCCCGGTTTCCATGTGGACCATGTCAAACAGCATGGTCTTTGACAGCTCTTGGCAATACAGCACCTACTATATGCCAGGCACTGTGCTAAGCTCTTTACAAATATTTTCTCATTTGATCCTTACAACAACCTTAGGAGGTGATATTGTTGTTATCCTCATTTCACAGTTGAGGAAACTGAGGCAGAAGTTAAGTGTCTAAGGCTGAATTTGAACTTTAGTCTTCCTGACACCAATTCCAGTGCTCTTTCTACCACTTCTCTCATAATGGAGGAAGAATAAACTGACCTGAGATTCCACATGCTAGAAATAATCTCATCCTAGAGTTCTGGACTTGGAGTAAAATCCAATTTTAGATGTTAGTTACCAGTTGTGTGACTTAAGCAAGTCACATACCATCTCCTAGGCTCAGTTCTTCCATCTATAAAAAAATAATAAACATAGCCCTTCCCTCCCAAGGAATAAAATACATGAGAGAATATTAGTGAAGTCCTTTTCAAGCCTTAAAGCACAAGAAAAATGCCTACTATTATTAGCTGTTATTATTATTATGGCAGATAGAGTGCTAGACTTGGAGTCAAGAAATCCTGTATTCAAATTCTGCTTCTGACATTTACTGGCAATATGTCTCTAAGCATATTTAGGGGTTCAGTGACCTCATCTTTAAAGTGAAGGGATTGGAATCAGGTGTCTCTAGGGTGCTTTTTGCCTGTAAGTATACCATCCTAAGACCTAGTGCTCCCCAAGTTACCTCCTGGCTCTAAAATCTGAGGACCGAATGCTATCCATCACCCCTCATGTTTGAAGTCTTGAAATAAGTTAGGAAAAGCATGACCTCTGGTCATAGGGATGCACGCACACCCAGAGGGGATAGAACTAGGACTTCTAATGACAAAGCCAGACACATCTCAAGGAGTTATATGATGTGGTATCCCGTAGGGACAATAATAGGCCCAGAGGAAATACAGATGTGGACCTTCTTCATAAACAAAATCCAAAACAGATGCAAGTCATAACAACAGCTCCAATGTCCAAGCTAGTGTTGGCAAACTCAGATAGAAAAAGGGCCCCTAAACTGTACATAAAGACTGCTGCAGGCCACCGATTGACTTAGAAAACCACATATTCACATCATTTCTGTTCCATTGTTGCTTTTAAATTTTTGTTAAGTATTTAACAAAGTATTTTGGTTTCTGCAACACTCAGGAATATTTCTGACTACTGTGTGGTCCTGGGTCATAGGTTTGTTTGATGTCTCTGATCTGGGCCACTTTAAAGTTTATGGGGTATTTTGGGGTGTTTTTCTGACAACAGTCATGTGAGTGGTGTTATACAGTTATTATTATCCCCATTTTACTAATGTAGTGAGATTATGTGCATTCTGGTTCTAGATCTTATGCCTTGTCCAATGTTACATGGCTAATTAGTGTCAGATTAGGATTTGCACTGAGTTCTCCTAATTATGAGTCCAGAACCCCTAAAATCATCAATTTCACTCTAGATGTAACCATTAGAGGTTATCTAGTTTAAAACACATGCCCTTCATGCTTCACCCACATTTCTTTTCTTTTTTCTTTTTTTAAACCTTATATCTATCTTGATATTAATTCTAAAACAGAAAATCAGTAAGGGCTAGGCAGTTGGGGTTAAGTGACTTGCCCCAGGATCACACAGCTAGAAAGTGTCTCTGAGGCTAGATTTGAACCTAGGATCTCCTTCCTAGGCCTGGTATTTTATGCCCAAGCTGCCCCCAATTCCCATGGGTCCCCATTTCAAAGAGAAGGAAATTGAGACCAAATAGACTGAATAATTTACCCCAAATCACATAGAAAGTAAATATTTGATTTTTTTAAAATTTGAACTGAGGTCTTCTGTGTTTCTGACTTCAAATTTTTTTCTATTTTTTTTCCTATTTTTCTATTGGGGTCATATTGCTCTCTATCACAACATGTGGCTCCTATATTAACAGCAGTGCCTTCCCAGAATAGTGATCACCCATCATCTAGACAGATTCCTGGCATGGAAGAAATTATTCAGATGGATTAACCTCAATGTCAAGGTCTTTCAGCTCTGACTAGCTGGGCCCAGGAAGTTCATAAGGGGGTGTGTGTGTGTGTGTGTGTGTGTGTGTGTAGGATAGAAGTTCTCACTTACCTTGAAACACAGAACCATCATTACCCAGATTTGAGGAATTCCCAAATTCTTTATCCTGAGACCTGAGACCTAAGTCATGTCTGACATGAGAGACTCCCCCAGAAATCCATGCAATAGAAAGAAAGACTTACCAGGGGCAGCTAAGTAGCACAGTGGATAGAATGCCATTTTTTCTGTCTTATAATTAGAATGGACAGTAAGACAGAAGGTAAAGGAGAAAGAAAGGAAGAAAAGGAAGAAAGAGGAAGAAAGGAAGAAGGAAGAAAGAAAGGAAGAAAGAAGGAAAGGAAGGAGAAAGAAAGGAAGAAAGGAAGAAAGGAAGAAAGAAAGAAAGAAGAAAGAAGAAAGAAAGAAAAGAAAGAAAGAAAGAGAAAGAAAGAAAAGAAAGAAAGAAAGAAAGAAAGAAAGAAAGAAAGAAAGAAAAGAAAAGAAAGAAAGAAAGAAGAAAGAAAGAAAGAAAGAAAGGATAAGAAGAAAGAAGGAAGGAAGGAAGGAAGGAAGGAAGGAAGGAAGGAAGGAAGGAAGGAAGGAAGGAAGGAAGGAAGGAAAGGAATGAAGGAAGGGAAGGAAGGAAGGAAGAAAGAAAGAAAGAAGAAAAAGAAAGAAAAAGAAAGAAGAGAAAGAAGAGAAAGAAAAGAAGAAGATAGAAAGAAAGAACAAGAAAAGGAAAGAGAAAGAAAGAAAGAAAGAAAGAAAGAAAGAAAGAAAAGAAAAGAAAGAAAGAAAGAAGAAGAAAGAAAGAAAGAAGAAAGAAAGAAAGAAAGAATGAAGAAAGAGGGAGGAAAAGAGAACAGGAGGGAAGGAAGGAAGGAAGGAAGGAAGGAAGGAAGGAAGGAAGGAAGGAAGAAAGGAAGGAAGGAAGGAAGGAAGGAAGGAAGGAAGGAAGGAAGGAA
The DNA here is from genome assembly GCF_027887165.1 of Monodelphis domestica. NCBI lineage: Eukaryota > Metazoa > Chordata > Mammalia > Didelphimorphia > Didelphidae > Monodelphis > Monodelphis domestica. Next base: position 96,473,965 of record NC_077233.1, read on the forward strand.
GGGAAGGAAGGAAGGGAAGGAAGGAAGGAAGGAAGGAAGGAAGGAAGACCTGCCTGCAATGCCAAACCCTCAGAATTACCCCTGCACTGCTGCAAAAGTCAGCAGACCACAGAATAGCAGAGTTAGAATGATCTTAGGAGCCATTTAGTCCATCCCAAGCCCCAACATTAAAGACGTCCACAGAGGGAGATTTCACTGTCACAAGGAAGCTCTTTCCTCTTCTGGGGCAGCTCTCATCATTATGAAATGCTTTCTTACAACCAGCCTAAAATCTACCCTTTGGCAACTTTTTTGTGTTATTGCTCTTTATTCTGTCCACTGGGGCCAGGCAAATTAAGTTGAATCCCTCTTCTACATGACCATCCTCCAAATATTTGAAAACAACTCCCATGTGCCCCCCAAGTCTTTCCTCCCCTGGCTGAACATCTCCAGTTCCTTCCCTGATCCTCACATGGCAGGTTCTTCAATGTTCACACTAGCCATTTGTACTGGGATACCATCAGTGACAGCACAGCCAGGTGTCGAAGTAGGGAGACGTGCCCAGCCTGGCAGTCAGCAAGATCCCCATGAGTGAAAATTTGGTCTCAGACACTTACTAGTTGTATGACTCTGGACAAGTCACATCACCCTGTCTGCCTCAGTTTCCTCATCTCTAAAATGAGCTGGATAAGGAAATGGCAAACCACTGCAGTATCTTTGTCAAAATGGGGACAGAGAGTTGTAAGTGACTGAAAATGACTAAACAACAACAGCAACAACAACAAAAATAACAGCCACAACACCATGTTATTTCTTCTTTGGCTCCTTCACATCCAGAGATTCTTGATTAATTAGATTTGGAATTACTTAACCATTCCAAATTCTGCAAAATGTCCCTCGGCTTCTAGATTCCTTTTCCTATGAGGTAATTTTGATTTTTTGGATTTGGAATCCCTGGGCTAGTTGGATTTTAAATTGGCATTGAGTGGTTATGGCTATAGATTGAGTTTTATCCCAGAAGTCATAGGATAGAGAGTCTAGAAAGGGTCATGGAGTCATAAGGACCATAAATGTTTAAACTAGAAGGAACTGTAATGTTCAGCTAAGCCAACCATCTCTTTTGTACAGAGGAGGAAATGAGTTTGAGGAGGTTAAGACACTTCCCAGAATTCTCACATTTTAAAGTAGGAAGAGCCCCTCAGAGGCCACCTTGTTTGAATTCACCCCCCCTAAAAAAAGGAAATCTGCCCCCCATACCATACTCCCAAAGGTGTCTGTCTACCCAGCCTCTGCTTCAAAGGCTTCTAAAGAGGGGCAACCCAATACGTTGGAAGTCAGCCCATTCCACTTAGAGATAGCTCTAATTGTCAAGGAGGGGGTTTGGTTTTTTTTCTGATATTAAATTAAAATTTTGTAATTTCCTCCGTTACCACTCTTCAGACAAAAAAAAGGACAAGTCGTACCCCTTTTCTAAATGACAGTCCTTCAAATATTTGAAACCAGATAACCATCCCCTCCTCCCTCTCCCACCCAAGTCTTCTCTAAGCTCACCATCTCACCATTTCCTTGGCCAATCCTTATGGTATGAACTCAAGGCCCTTCACCATCCTGGTTGTCCTCTGGATGAGTTCCAGTTTGTCAATGCTTTCCTAAAATGTGGCTCCAAGATGTCAGCTGCCTCTTGGTTTCCTCTCCTGTGCGGATAATGAGTTCTTTAACAGACCCACCTAGAGTCAAAAATTCTGGCTCTCCCTCCTTTTCTCTGCTACCTGCTGGCAACCCTTAAGCTTAGGAGAGACTGGTGCCCTCCTCAGGGGCTATTCAGTGCAGCTGCCACCTGCCAACTCCACAGCTTATCTTCCCTGATTCGTTAGTAAGGCAATATACATCAGGGTAAGAGGCACAAGGAAGCCTTCACCTCATTTCCCAGATGGAGGAATCCAAGCTTATGGGATGTGCCAAATGTTGCCCAATACACCAGGTTCAGTGCCAAGGAGAGCTCTCCCACACTGCCACCCCCCTCTCCCCAGCCTTCGAACCCTGAAGTTCTATGATTCCATAGAATTACACTGTCTAAAGCAAAGGAAGCACTTTCCCTGGACTCCTGGGCTGCACATGATTTTCAGCCTCCACAATAATCATCCCCCCACCTTCCTTACCTCCTGGATGCCCTTCCTGATTTCCAAAACGACTCATTCGTACTCTTTTGAAACCACCCCCCTCCCCCAGGGCTAAGGGCCAAACCCCAAAGAGGGGGCCTGTACCTCTGGGCTCCACGCCCTGCCTCCTGGGAGGTCCAGCCTTCCCCACCACCCCATCGGGCCACCCGCCAGGAACTGAGGATGGGTGTGCAGCGGGTGGCAGCAGGAATGGAGGCCGCACCCCCTCCCCAGCCTCCAACAACAACAGGAGCAAAACCAAGCCTGGTTTCCTGGAAACCACATCCTCCAAATTCCTGAGGCAGGGGAGTAGGCAGCCTCTGTAACTCTTGCTGCCCTGCAAGGCATAGCCGCCTCCATCTTCTCCTCATCTGCCCCATCTGTCCCATGGCTGACTTTCCAAAGTGCTTACTGTCTCTTCTATGTCATTTCAATGATAAAGGCAGCTGGATGTAATAGAAAGAACCTTGGATTGGTCCTACTTTTGTGACTTTGGCCAAGTCATAGCCATAGCCCTTCTGGGTCTTGGTTTCCCCTTCTGGGAAAATGAGCAAAACAAAATTTGAATTCCCTGTCCACAATGTCATTCAGAAGACCAAATAACATAATGGATGTGAAAGGATTTTGTCATGATTAGATCTTATAGAAATACAAAGGAGTATAATTTTTTGTAGGTAATGTTTGAATGGAAAGGAGTATTGGGCTGGGAGTCAGGAGTCCTGAGTTTGAATCCTATCTCTGACATTTAACCAGCTTCCCTTCCTTCTCAACCGACTTCCCAGGCTGAATAATTGCATTTCTTTTACCCAGTAATTTTGGGCATGAAGCTGGAGGAGGGCCACATACATTAATTTTAAAGATCTGTGGGTTTTAGTTGACCACAAGCTCATCCTGAACCATCAGTGAGGGACTAATAGAAAGGCTTAGGTGATCTGAGGCTCCATGAATAGAGGCAGAGTATATAAAACAAGAGAAGGGATCAGTCCGTCTTTTTTCCATGGTGAGACTTCATTTGGAGTAGGGGGTTCATCTTGGAGACATATTTGAGGTAGAAAATTGAAAAATTGGGACCATATGGAGGAGAGTACCTGGGATGGGCAAGGGTGTCAAGGCTGTGCCATATTACTATAACCTTTGTGCCTGACAGGTACACATCAGGGACTTTCTACTTTCTCAGGCTAGTTGCTTCCCACTCAGATATCCTATTAACCAATATCTGATGTTCCTCTAGATAGTCACATGATCTCCTTACTAGCACATAGGCTGACCTAAATAGTATTATCTTCAAGTAAAAGACAATTCATTCCTGAGATCAGAAAAATCGATACCCAAAGGTATAAACATGTAAGGAGGGCTGGGAATACTGAAGTATACTCTAATTCTTTTTTTTTTAGATGAGCATTTTTGGTCTTGTTTTTAATTCATATTTTTAAAGTAAAATGTAGTGTTCTGATAGCTTTCAGGTCCACAAAGATGTGGCATCCTGGGAAATCTCGATCTTCTGCTTGCCCTGACAATGACACAATATTTAAATTAAATATAAGGAAGAAGACATTTTCTTCCTACCCACTTTTTATGTCAGGCTACATCTTATTCATGTGAACTATTTTAACCAAAGCTACAAATGGGTTAGGGGTAGAAGTTGCTCAAGACCTGGAAGACCTTGGTAATCATCTAGGCTAACCCCTTCATTTTGCATAGAAGAAAACTGAGACCCAGAAAAGTTCCATATCTTTCCCAAGGTCATATAACTAGTAAGCAACAGAGCTCGGGCAGCTGAGTATTCTTTCCATTATGCTTCCCAATGTCCATCTCCACTCACCAGTATCATTGATTAAAAGGGTTCATAAAAATGGGTTTACTGGGAATAGGGATGGGAATTAAGATGGACATGGGGTTAATAATGGAAATAAGGGTTTGGCAATGGAACTAGGCATAGGGATTGGAGCCTGGAATGGGGATAAGGGTGGAGACAAGGATAGGGATGGAATGAAGATGGCAGTGATGGTAATGGCAATGGCAATGGCAATGACAATGACCCATCTTTCCATAGGGCTGGGGGGGGGCTGGTAGCTAAAGTGGACTCAGATTTAGGTTTGATAAAATTAGTTTTAGCCTGCAGAGCAGGGTCACATATAGGAATTAGGAACTGAGAGACTTCCAAAAATAGCTATAGAATATCCAACCACAGGCACAGGAGACCATGAATGCCTTTTCTCTCTCCTTCTTTTCACTAGTGTCACAGACTAGTTATACTGTCCATCATCACCAGAACAGCCTCTGATCATTTTAACTGGTGTACCTGGTGTTGGCTAGCCAAGGGCACAGAAACCTAAGGCACAGGAGTACTAGAAAGCATTAAAAGAACCCCATCTTCTCTCCCCTTGCACAGGCCTAGCAGTCCAAGGACATAATAAGGACCATTATTCATCTGAAGACATTGGGCAGAGCTGAATGTGGAATAGAACCCTGGTAGGCTTCTGAGAATGTCTTATCTTCCTTGTCCTCTTCCTCCTTACCTAGTAGGGGCATAACTATCCAAGCATCTGGTTTCAGATACTTCTTAGTTGGGTGACCGTGGGCAAGTCATTTAACCCAGTTTGCCTCAGTTTCCTCATCTGTAAAATGAGCTGGAGAAGGCAATGGAAAACCACTCCAGAATCCTTGCTTTTAAAAAAAAAAATAAACTCAACTGGAATCACTGAAGAGTCAAACAGAACTTGAACCACAAAAGAAGTTAATGCGTATTCCCTTTCCCTTTATCCCTCACTCCAAAAGCAGCCTCAGGCAGCTTGGGAAAATACTAATGGTTCTGAAGTTTTTCTTCTGTCAAGCCTACATTTGCCTTTTTTTTTTGTAACTTTAAACAGAATGAACTGATCCTGCTTTCAAGTCACAGACCTTCAAATATTTGTCCATGACCATCATGATTCTCCCATCCTCACCCTCAAGTCTTCTCTTCTCCAAACTAAATGCTTTTCAGTTCCTTTGTTCTCTCCTCAGAAGGTACCAACTTGTAGCTCTTCATCATTCTTGTTGCCTCCTTCTGAATCCTCTTCAGTTACTGATGACCTTTCTGTGGTACCCAGAACTAAACTCGATCTGTGGTCTGACTAGGGCAGACACAGGCCTATCATCTCAGTTCTTGGAAGCTATGCTTCCCTTAATGCAGCCTGGGGACATATCCAGTTGAAGGCTGGCAATACATCAATGTAATGTAGAACACAGAATACGGGTTGAAAGGGTCCTGGGAGATCTTCTAGTCCAACTCCTCTGATTTATAAATGAGGAAATAGAGGTCCAAAGAAAGAAGGTCACTAGCCCAAGGCCACACATCTATTAAAGCACTGAACCTGCCTCCCAGCTCCAAAATCAGAGCTCTTCATCATGTTTTGATGATCGTAGTCCTCAGTCTGAATTCCATAGACTCTAGAGTCTCACCATTGGCCCAGCAGCCTCAGGCTCCCACCCAAACCCCAGGTGTCCTGTCTCCCAACCCAGCATTCCAGCCAGGTGACCCCATGCCCCTGTTTCCCCATCCATCCTTCCAGGCCCAAAGCCAGAGGTGGGGGCTCAGAGCTTCCTGACCCCCATTTCCAGACTTTCCTAAATCAGGGTGGTGTCCCTGTCAGCATCCAAACCATTTATCCTGTAAATGGAGACACCATGTCCTAGGGACCCAACAATAGGGGAGTAGAGGCCACAGATGGGGTAGGAGGGAGAAGACACAGGGAAGATAAAACAGAGCTGGTCAGCATTTTTCCAAATATGGATTTCCAAAGGATTGGAATCAGTTTGGATAATTGATAATATTAATGATGGTAGTAATAACAATGGCTTATATTTAAATAGTACTTTACCATTTAGCAAGCATTTTATATAAAATTTCTTGGTACAGTGGAAAAGGCACTGACTCTGAAGTTGGAAGACCCAGGTTGAAATCCTGAGTCTTTATAATTAGTTGTGTGATCTTGGCAAAGCATGTATCGTCTCTGTATCTCTCTTTTCTCATCTGTGAAACAAAAAGGGAAGATTACCTGGCCTTTTAGATCCCTTCCACCTCCAAGTCTGTGGTCCTTTGAGCTCATTTGAACCTCTAACCAGCCCATTCTGGGAAGTTATTCATCTATTCTTTCCCCCTTTTTTTGCCAATGAAAATGTTGGAAGGGAGGGATCTTAAGAGGCCACTGATCTCAGCCCCCTCATTTTATAGATAAGGAAACTGAGAACGTAAGATGCCTCATAATTCCACTGATTTCATCCTTACCTCAGCCCTGAGACTCTGGATTTGTTGTGAATTATGTTCCTTAGCTCTTATGTCCATGATTCATATCTGCTTCAGTGTGGGGTTTCCCATTTCCATCAAGGAGCAGGGTAGGGTGTATCTCAGGAGCATCCAGGTGGTACATTAGATGGAGTGTGGAATTTAGGTCAAAAAGATCTGAATTTTAATCCAGTCATGGACACTTCCTAGCTGTATAATCCTAGGAAAGCTCAAATGAGAAGGAAGGAAGGAAGGAAGGAAGGAAGGAAGGAAGGAAGGAAGGAAGGAAGGAAGGAAGGAAGGAAGGAAGGAAGGAAGGAAGGAAGGAAGGAAGGAAAGGAAGGAAGGAAGGAAGGAAGGAAGGAAGGAAGGAAGGAAGGAAGGAAGAAGGGAAGGAAGGAAGGGAGGGAGGGAGGGAGGGAGGGAGGATGGAGGGAGGGGAGGGAGGGAGGGAGGGAGGAAGGGAGGAAGGAAGGAAGGAAGGAAGGAAGGAAGGAAGGAAGAGGAAGGAAGGAAGGAAGGAAGGAAGGAAGGAAGAAGGAAGGAAGGAAGAAGGAAGGGAGGGAGTGAGGGAGGGAGGGATGGAGGAGGAGGAATGAAGGAAGGAAGGAAGGAATGGAGGAGGGAGGGAGGAAGGGAGGGAGGGAGGGATGGAGGGAGGGGAGGGAGGGAGGGGAGGGAGGAAGGAAGGGAGGAAGGAAGGAAGGGAGGGAGGAAGGAAGGAAGGAAGGAAGGAAGAAGGAAGGAAGGAAGGAAGGAAGGAAGGAAGGAAGGAAGGAAGGAAGGAAGGAAGGAAGGAAGGAAGGAAGGGAGGGAGGAGGGAGGGGAGGGAGGGAGGAAGGGAGGGAGGGGAGGGGAGGGAGGAAGGTGAGGGAGGAAGGAAGGAAGGAAGGAAGGAAGGAAGGAAGGAAGGGAAGGGGAGGGAGGGGAGGGAGGAAGGGGAG